>NC_068990.1:89338602-89342698 GCF_001194135.2 Octopus bimaculoides | reverse complement strand
AAGAAGAAGAAGAAGAAGAAGAAGAAGAACAAGAAGAATGAGAACGAGAAGAATGAGAACGAGAAGAATGAGAACGAGAAGAAGAAGAAGAAGAAGAAAAAGAAGAAGAAGAAGAAGAAATTGGTGATAATGATGGTGAAAGAAAGAGAAAAAGTCTGAAAACTGAGAATGATTTTGATTTTAGAAGGAGAGAGAATGAAAGAGGAAAGAGAGCAAGGAGCTGGCTTCTGCTGGTGCTGCTGGTGCTGCAAGAATGGCCCAAACTACAACAAACTGAGCTTCAACAGTTTCAAATACTCTTCTTTATGGAATCAGCAGAAATGAATCACTTTGCTTACAGTCAGTCCGGATTGCAAATGTTGTTGCACTGGAGATCCAGGTCATCCTCTGAAAATACTTGCAGAACTTCCATTGATTTTGGAATCTTTTCCACTGTAACAGCGATCAGCTTCTTTAGACTGCTGACTCACTTTCAGCTTTCTCAATCTTCAGAACATGTTAACTCATTGTGGTTTTGTTTTCTTTTTTATATATATATATTTGTTTTAAATGCTTGTTGTTTGGTTTGGTTTGGTTTGGTTTGATTTTCTTGTCTGCTTCTCTCTCTTTTTTTCTTCTTCTTTTTCTTTTCCTTTTTCTCTTATTCCCTTTCCAGTTTCATAGCGTTCTATTCTTTGCCTTCCTTCATGAGCAAACAAATTGATAGAATCTGCACAAGTTCTTATCAACCATGTTTGTTAGTGTGGATTGCTTGTTGATGCTTCTTTTTGTTCTTGCTTTGTTTTATTGAATTTTATTTTATTTTCATTTTCATTTTCATTTTCATTTTTTGCACCAGAGAATGAAGACTAAAGAGGAACAATGTATTTAAATGATGCTGAAATGATTGAGATAATCACTAAACTGCAGAATATTAAATACTTGATATATTGAGGTAACTGAGCCGGTTGAGCAACTGCACCAGGTAGCATCTATCAAAGGTTGACTTTGGTAAAACAAAAACTATGGTCTACAAAAACTGGGATCAATATAATTGACTATGTCATCAAAGTTTTTGCTTCAATATGGCTACAGTCTCATGAGTGAAAACAAGGAAAGGGTATGTTGTTTGGTCTTGAATAGACATAATCCAATAATTGAAGACAGTAAAAGAGTATATATTGGTTTTTCTCTTTTTTTAAATTTTTGAAGCTGTTGCCCCAGTATGACCACAGTCCAATGACTGAAAATGGTAAAAGAGTATATTTGTAGCTTACTTGTAATCTTCCCACTTTAAACTTTGTAAGGTGTTGCTCCAACAATGACAATAGCAAAAGATTATATCTGGTAGTTGGTCCACTTTAATCTTGTGAAGGTGTTGCCCTAGCATGGCCACAGTTCAATGAATGCATCCAGCTGTAGAAACTCTGCCAGATCAGATTGGAGTCTGGTGTAGCCATCTGGTTCACCAGTCCTCAGTCAAATTGTCCAACCCATGCTAGCATGGAAAGCGGACATTAAATGATGATGATGATGATGATGATGATGATCTCTAATTCAAAGATCCAGCCCAGCTTTACCACATTGTGTCATGTTGATTTAGCCAGAGAATTACACTGAAGGAGGACATGTGCTTTTGGAATACTCAACCACTTACATATAAATTTCACAAGTATGAATTCAGTTAGTTGAACAATTGAATACTTATTGTTAAGACTGATGGACACTATTACCAATATCATGTTTTTGTTGTTGTTTAGCCCCAAGTCAACCCTGACAGAGCAGATCCATGACCAAAGGAGTTCCAGCTATGATTATCTTGCAATATTTTAATGAGTTTTTTTTTGTTTTTTTAGGAATAGTGTATCCAGGATTACATTATCCAATGTGTCTTTCCTTTTTCAAGCCAGTAGGATGTGATTTAAGGAACAGCAAAGTTGCTGTTTTTTTTTTTTACTGTTTATTTAAGAAGGGGGTGTTAGGGTATATCCTGTGACCCTTTATTTTTTCAGGGCATCTGAAAATGTAAAAAAAGAAAAAAATTTTTACACTCTTAGAAGTCCTGAAAATTTTTTTGTAATTAAAATGAGAAACAATGTCAGACCATTCAAGATTTGGAATCTTTGTATAGCCTTGACCCAAATTCTACCTAAAATAAGACGGCCATTGTTTTAATTCTCGTTGAAGTTCAATGAAGCTAATCAAAAGAAACATTTTAACAAGGAAATGAAATTATTTTTATATATCCACAAATAAACAAAATTAATTCTTCACTTTATTTTGATCATGGCTGTGGCCATACTGGAACACCTCTATCAAAATGAAGAAAGCTTTGTTTGATAAGATTAGTGATAAATTTCATATGACTACATTAACCAATGATTTATGCTTCCTTTTTTCCAAAGATGCTTGAATATGTGATTTGGCTGCTATTTCTTGCAGAGGTTTTGTCATTGGTTTACCTGTTGTAAGGTTATATACACCTCACAGATATGTAGTATGTAAGTGTTAACATATTTAATACAAAGATAAACTAACTACACTGATATTTAATTTGTAGACTAACTATTGATATGAAAGCCAGTGTTAACATATTTAATGGATGCTACATTAAAAATTTAGATGCAAATAAATATGTTCTGAGTCAAAAACAGTATTAGAGAATGAGTAATATTACTTTTATTTTTTTCAAAAAATATGAGTGGCAAATTCTGGACATACTTGGTCATATTCTGACCTTATCATTTGAACTGTACTTGCTAAAGTTTTAATGAAAAGATGACTGTATGAACAAGATTTCACATTTATTGGTGTAGGAAAATAGAATTCTTTAGAAATAAGATAATTCAAAAACAACATTTGCATAAAGTACAACAATTTAGTGTTAATTCTTTTAATGTATAGGTACACTTGTACATATACTTCTCCAAAGAAAACCACCCCTTGTCTCATAGCTCCAACCAACATACATCTTTTCTCTTTTATTTCCAATGTGATTTATACCAATGGTTACCATTATTAAACTATCAATTCTTGTGACTCTCCTTACATACCATCATTAACTGACATAACAAGTGGCTCATTGGAATTTTGACTTCAGGTTTCTCTTTATTTTATTGCCATTAACAAAAAGGGTGATGGGTTCGCAGAATTAGTAGCATGGTCAACAGAAATACTTGCAGCAGTTAATTATGATATTTAATTACGATCCTTTAGGTCTTGAGTTCAAGTTTAAAAGTGAACCACAAAATTTCCATTTTGGTTCAACTCAAAGGACTCAATTGCTTTTCTAAACAAAGAATTCTTTGAACAAATTCGTTAGTTTAGCCTTAAGTTCACCCCACTCCAGGAAACAGGAATGAAAGCTGAGAGCTAAATGTCTACTTGAGTGATTTTTCTGGTTTATCATAAGAAATTTGTAAAGATTTTGTATCCCATTATTGGCAACTGTGTCAACAAATCCCATTCAAATGTTTCTTCAATGACACTTTAGGGACTTGTGTAGTTAAAACAGATTGTTCTGTATAATCTGAACGTGAAGATAATTTGATAACAATCAACAAAAGAATTCATTATTTCAAAATTTAAATGGGAACATTGACCTTTGCCCTACAGAAGTTCATGTTGAATGTCAACTGTATTGAGTTCACCAGGCAGATCCTGTCTTTGGCTAATATCAAAAAAAAAAAAATTGAAAGCCATTTTCTTTAGCCAAACAAAAGAATTAAAAATAAGTTTTTGATTTTGCTCTGCCATTTCTGTATTTGACTATTGTTTGTAATGTTTATAAGTAAAACATGAAATAGGGGTGAAGCTTAGGCAGGCTGAGACACTAGCACAGCTAGAGGTTGATTCATTCAACTAAAAATTCTTGAAGGTGGTGCCCCAGCATGGCCACAATCAAATTGTATATATATTTTACTATAGCTGATGCAGACATGAATGCTAGGTAGAGTTAATCAAGTGTTCAGTTTACCACCACCACCACCACTACCACCACCTCCTGGCACCTTAGGTGTCCACTCTATTGCAAGTATTTGGACAAGTTTATAGTTTCAGGATGCTTTCTTTTCTCATTTCTACAACTTTCAGGGCCCTGTAAAGGGCCATGCCTTCC
>NC_068990.1:89319297-89336685 GCF_001194135.2 Octopus bimaculoides | reverse complement strand
GATTTTGGTTTTAGCTGGGTTGACTCTAAGGCCCTTCAATTCTAGACCTTGCTTCCACACCTGAAATTTCTCCTCTAGTTCTGATAGTGACTCCGCAATTAGGGCAAGGTCATCAGCATAGAGGAGCAACCTGTCTTGAACTCCTCTGTGATTGCCTGGAGGACTATGATAAATAAGAGGGGGCTGAGAACGGAACCTTGGTGGACCCCTACCTCTACCCGGAATTCATTGCTGTACTCATTTCCAACCCTCACCTTACTGACAGCATCTCTGTACATGGCTCGCACAGCTCTCACTAACCATATATATATATATACACTGTTATTTTCTTGAAACTGTCACTGCTTCCTAAATGCTATAATGTCACATCACCCCCTCTATATTTAGCTGTATTTCTCACAGCCTCCCTCCAGCCACTCTTTATTGGTTTCTGATGGCTGCTCTATGTATGTGTGTGTGATGCCTGTTCTTTGCATGTGTGCAGGCACTGGCTGTTCTGTGTCTGATAGTTGTTCTGCATTCAACTTTATAATATAGCAGCAGCACCCAGCTTTGCCTGGGCTTAAAGAAAGTATCAGAAAAAGTCACACAGTCAATGACCTTCTCCATTAAAAGACATACCCCCACGAACAAAAATTTTGGATACCTAGGTTCATGACTGTGGCCTACAACTAGGAACATACACATCTATACATGATATACAGGCATAGGCATGGCTGTGTGGTTAAAGGGTCTGCCTTCTAACCATGGAGTTTCAGGTTCAGTTCCACCACACAGCACCTCTGGTCAGTCCCAAACTGACCAAAGTCTTTGAGTAGATTTGATAGACAGAAACTGAAAGAAGACTGTTATATTGTATGCATGTGTATGTAGGTGTGTGTTTGTTTACATTCCTGCTTGCTTCTAAAAATTTGCAATTGTTGTTATCAGTTCTGTCAACAAATCATCCACTCCCTTTACTGTGTGGAATGAGATCCCTCACTTGAAAAGCAGGTAAAATACTCTACCTGGCCAGATCCAGTCTCTCACACCTGCCCTACAATGTCATTCTAAAAATAAACAATTACATCATTGAAAGCTACAAGATAATGCAGGATGAATTCAAAACAATGTGGATAAATGAACAATACTTTTGACTAAGTAATCTGAATGCTAAGTGGGGAAGACCAATGGCTTTCAAACTGACATTTCACTCACAAAATATTAGTGAATGCCACCCTGCTCTTTACTAATTGTCATTTAATACCTGTTTTCTTTGCTCACAAGTCAGAAGACTACACCAAACCCTGCTGGTCTGCTTTGGTACGGTTTCTATGGTTCAATGACCTTCTGAACACCAAACAGAGTGTATTGGATGCTTTTTGCATGGCACCAGCAGCAGTGAGGTGACCAAATAACTTCCAAGGCAAGACCCTCTCAACCGAGAGAGGAGTGGCTTTGTGGCAGGTGACGAGAGGTTAGAGTATGAATAGAGGGACACAAACAGGCGCCTTGCAGTAAAGGCGATACATGGCCACCACAGTAGGGCAGAGAGGGGGAAGAAAGAGAGGAGAGAGATGGTGAAGATGTGATGCAAAAGTGGGGGTGCATTCAAGTTCCAGTGAGGTGTATGTAAGTGGAACCAAAGACTGGATAGGGTGAGTTCACAAGATTGCAAAACTAAAATGGGTGGAGGACATTTTAGTGAGTGGACACAGAGCAAAGAGTTGTTAGGGGAACAAATATCTTTCTCTGTGATGCTGGACAAGTTTTAAAATGTTTAAATTATCTCCATTTCCTTAAGGATGGCAATTTGTCTGCCACCATTTTGATCCTCACAGCTTCCACCTTCCCTTAAGAAAGCCTAGTTTAGATCCATGTCAGTTTGCTCCAACTATGACCATCCTGTCTTTTTTTCAGATTCAGTGTATCTAAAAACTACTTGATCTTGTTTCCTTTCTTGTCATTGGAAAGATATGGCTGCTATTTCTAGCAGGTCAAGCAACTGCTTCACATCGTCACATGATTGCCTAAAGCGGTTAGTATATGTAATATCTACTAACACTGTTAGTAGACATTACTAAATGAACATCAAACATTAGAAAAACCAATAGAACTAAAGCGTAAGTTCAAATTTTCAGTTAATTGAATTAAATGTAATAACATTTAGATTAAATTCTAGTTATTACCATTTCAACAGCTGTGCGACCAGACTGGCACAAGTCGTCCAAATCAGTAGTGCAAGATATTGTTAGTGTCACCTGATCTCAGTATTTCTTCTTGCCTTCTGTCACAGATAACTCTTAACTACTATTTCATCCAGCAAGTGTTGTGAATCTACTTGTCCATACAGGTACAACCACCTCTCCAACATACATACACTGATGCCTTTAAAACTTAGAGTACATTTCATATTGGAAAGCAGCACTCTTTTAAGCAAGTTAACATTACACACCCAACACATGCTTATCTCAATTTCTCTACAGCTTCTGCACATCTCCATCCAATACCCAGGTAGCTTCACACTTCCTATGCAAAATTTATTATGAAATTAATTGCTACTTTTGTTTTCAAATTTAACTGCCATGTTACCAAAGTCTCATTCAAACTGGAACTTGAATGCATTTTATAGGATGGCATTAGAAGTTGAGGCTAGATATGTCTATAGAAGCAAGTGCAGAGAACAGTGGTCCAAATAAAAATTTAAAAAATAACAAAAAAATATTATTTTAAAAAGACTTTATTTACTTTTCAGATGAAGGTGTCATAAATTTCATTCTCATGTGTCCACATGTAATCAAGCTGATCAAACACCATTAGATTTTGTTTTCTCTGGTTAAAGGGATTGGATAGGATAGAGAACTAGCTAGAACACATTCAGGGTATACAATTACACAATTACATTACACATCTAACACAAAGACAAAGTAGTGGGCCACAAAGAAAACTTTGGTAAGCCCTTTAAGTTACTGATCTGAGCTTTTATGCACTTTTTTTCTCTCCAGAGGTAAAGAATTCTGCTCTTTCAGAATAGAAAATAATAAATAAAATAATCATGAGGAAAAAAAACATGGGAATCTACAATATAAAATAGTATAATACAAGAATATATATAATGACCATATATTAGGTGACTTTAAGTCAACATTCAAGTTTTTTTTAGGCCAGAGGTAAAGATTACATATTATACCCAAAAGGTCGGCATCTGGTTTGGGAAAGTTTATTTTTTTATATATCCTCTTTTAAAACTTAAAATGTTGACTTGTATACAATTCATATTTCTTCCATCTTGTGGGACAAGAATTTTTTCTTCTTTTTGAAATCTATTGATACCAGTTTTAAGTTGTAAACAATACAATTTTCTAAGGGCAACTATTTGTTTTTGAACAAAAGCAAAACACCCAGCTGCAAGCCTCCAGTTATTTTGAGGAAATGCTTTCCGTTTGTCTGACTAGAATAAGGAAAAAAAGAAAAGAAAAAAAAAAACTAGAAAAGGAAAAGTATGTTAGTATGCACTGAGAAGAAATATCCAACATATCTCACAGCATACCAACATACCTCATTTCTTTGCCACTCACTGAATTTAACACTTCCTCACATAGGCCACCAACTTAGAAAGAATATGTGGAATTATAAATAAATATGTTGCTGCAACACTTTTTACCCTTTCAGTTGGGGTTTATTATACTTTAGCATTCAAACTGGCCCAAATCTAACTACCTGTCATACTGGATCTTGTTGACACTGTTACCTTCTGCAGCAGGAACTGCCCACCCCTACCCCATTAAATCACGTGTGAAGTGCTTGCTTTCGGTTCATCATTTTATAAATATATACATACATAACACCATTAGTATTATGAATACTAAAGAGTTAAACCTTAGACAAGACATACCACTCTACTATATATACTGCTGCATATCTAACACTATTAGTAGCACAAATACAAGAGAGTTAAACCTTAGCAAAGACACACCATTCTATTATATAATATATATAAATACCTCAGCATATGTAATGCTATAAGTATTATTAACACAAAAGAGTGCAAACAAAAACAACAACTACACACAAACAAAAGTTTTACTAACAAGAACATCACAGACATCTTCAGCTGACAGAACAGCTGTGAAAGAGACAAAAGAGTTGAGAGAAATACAGCAGTGGCATAGTCTGGAATAAAGATGGGAAGTGGGAGTACGGGAGAAAAAGCAAGATGTCAGGTAAGTGATGTATCTACTGCTATTGCAGCATCGGTAGCAAGAAATGGAGCTGACATTCAGTTCAACTACTGCTATAGCTGATGGCCACCTCAGGAAAACATTGGAAATATTGATCTTGGAGACTGCAAGCAATGGTTTGCTTGTAACACAAACTCCAGCTTAGAAAACATTTTTATTCAGCAGTGTACTTTTTCTCTCATTCTCATCCCCTCCTCTCTCTAGCTGTCTATCTCGCAGGGAATTTTTTTGAGATCACTTCAAAAGAACAGAGCATCCTAATCAGATGACAAACAAGAGCCAAGCATCATCTGCTGGATGATCATGGTGAGGTGGTTGGCAGAGTAGGAAGATCAATAGTCAGCAGAGCAAATAGCTGACAATACTTGCTACTAGTGCCCCTTGCTAGTTCACCTGATGTGTGAGTGAAGATTGTAGCCTGATTTGTGTAGCTAAAACTGTACCCAGTAAACTGGTGGAGGACAAGCACATTCAGAAGTCTTCAAAGCAGCTAATTACACACAAATATTTCAAATACTCTCAAAGGAACTGCAAGGAAATTCTTACATTAACATTTTTATTTTTTATTTTTTTCATTCTAAGCAATAATGGGAAATATACAAGGTTAAGTATACAATCTTAATATAATTAATGAAGTGGGATACAATAAACTGATTGGCCTTTTTATGCTGAAGTATCAGTTAAAGGTTATACAGCTTTTACCAAATAAAAGGGGAGAAATTAGGAGTTGTGATGTTCATGCTTTTCCAAAGGCATTAGCAGAGCAAATGAAATAACTATGACTAGAAATCAAACCTGCAGTGTTCAGACCTTATCCTCTATGCTGCAAGCGTTCATCCCACATCCTGTAACTGTCCATTCCCCCAAGTATAGATGGACTAAGTTGTATGCCCCACCCCCACCCCACCACCCTTCAAAAGTAGCCTGTGTTCTCAGTATATTTGAGAAGAGGATAAGGTCAGAGATCTGTCATTGTTATAGCACACCAAGTACCGACAGCACCAGCCTCACTTGAAAAGAAAAACTCAAACTATATTGCAATATATTCTTAACAAATATATCGTAGGATATTAAAATATAAATATACATAATTACACACATGTAACTATACAAAAGACAACAACAATAAATTCATGCATATAATATGTATATTATTATTATTAGTAGTAGTAGTACTAATGTACCAGCAAAGATTGGGTCTTTGGATTTGTTTGTGCCACATTTTCAGGAACACTATCTCTTAATTCCCCTAATACAGCTAATTTTGATTTTTTCCACTGAAATAGCTACAGCATAAATCATCTTAATTTCGATAGATTAATATATTTGCTTCTTTTACATTTTACAATAAATTTGAACCAATTAAAATAGCAATGTTAAAAATATATCATTTGTTAAATTGTATAAATTATGAAGTTTTTTTAGTGGAGCACAGAATTAGAGATAATTACAGTTTTTGAAATAAAGATAAACTTTTAATAGATTTAGCCACAGGCAATCTTAATCTGAGTTGGCAGTCCTTTGATTGCTTTTTTTTCTTCTTTTTTTGTCAATAAATTTTAAAAAGTATCAGAATTCATTATATATGAAGATGATTAAGAAAATATAACTTTTCATAATGAAATCAATTATTTAAGAAGTATTAATTTTGTTTTGGAGTAGTGTAGAAATGTTTTGGGTATGTATGAAAATGAATTGCAAGCCATCTAAGAACACGCGTTCAAGAGGTGAGAGCTAATCCCAAGAAGAGGATGGGGAGATGAAAGGTAAAATTAATTCACCATTTCTATTGCAAAAAAAATAGTTTATACTTAAAAACCGAGTTGTTATTTCAATTACAGGAAGAAATAAAAAGAAAACCTTACAATGTATTCGTGCTCTAACTGTGAACAAATAAAAATTCTGATTTTTGCCCTCAGAAAGCAAATGGTAGTTAAAAGCCAGCAGGGAATTTACAGACAAGATTGTCAAAAATGTGGCAGAAGTGAAATTAAAAACCCAGTCTTTGTGAAAACACTCAGAAGTATATTTAGTAACCAGTTCTTGTGGTTTGGGGAATGAACACATAAGGCCAAACCCTCAGAGGTTTTCAAAGAATTCATTATTTAGAAATGGGAATTAAGCTTCTACTAATTAATTACAAAAGTTAAAAGGAATTTTTATAGTTTTATTTGCCTCATTTATTGACCATACAGAGAAACGTGGAACCTAAATTCAAATGAGTTGGCGATTATGTGTCAATTTAATCTGCATTGTCTTACAACAGGGTTACCGACAAGCATTAATGGTTTAACCACCACCATTAATGATTTTAGCATTAAACTACAAGCGAACAAACAAAAGGGAATTTTCCAAAATATATATTTCTGTAGGAATTATCATATTTACATAATAACACTGTGATGAATCAGAATTACATCTGACTGAATCAATAGTGTTGGCTGACGAGATGAAAGAAAAAACAGTACTGTACTAAGCCAGCTTACTTTTGTACAAGGGCAAATGTTTGGGTAAACCAGTATCTTGTCTACTAGATTCACTTTTGAACTACAACAGTACCTTGCTTTTCTATCAGATTAGCGTTTGAGGTACAACAGTATTTTCCTTTTCAGCTAAGGCAGTTGCTCAGGTATAAGAGAAGTGTTCTGTTTATCAGATCTCTTAAAGGAATTATGAATAATCGCAAGTTTAAAAGAGACAAGTAATTCCATAAATAAGCAAACAGAACAAATGAAAATATTTATAAGACAAAGCATACCCAGTTAGAAATGGAAATAGGATGATAAAATGAGAAAGAGGTATGTTGTTATGAGGAGTCGACAGACAATATGTACCAGAGGTAGCTATACCAGAATTAAAGAAGTCTTGGGGGTATTTACATATTGTCTAGTTAGGGTACAAAGTCTGACCACAAAAATAATGTATAATATTTTCTTACAATGGCACAAGGTTACAAAATTTGGAGCTAGATACATGAAATTAAATTGATCCAGGAAGATTTGAAAAAACTGGCCACATCAAGATTTGAACTTAGAATGTAAAGGTATTTTGTCAGGAGTGCTACTGATTCTGCCATATGACACTGCTCTAATAATAATTTCTGAGGCACAAGACCATGGAGGAGGGGGTATGGTCAATTAGATCAACCCTAGTATGTTACTGCTGGGGGAATGGAAAGGCAAAGTTGACCTTAGTAGAATTTGAACTCAGAATATAAAGAACCAGATCAATTACTGCAAAGCAATTTGTCCAATACTCTAACAATCCAGTTAATCTACCAATAATAATAATAATAATAATAATAATAATGAAGGGTATTTTGAAATTGCAGAAATACAAAGGATTGCTATGTCTAATTTTAAAAAAAAAGTAGTTTATGGTTTTTATATGACACTGTAAGTAGGTTTACATGTAGTACAGGTGGTACTCAGGGCTGAATGCAACAAAATAAAAACAAGGGTTAAATCTGACTGACTCCAGCACATTAAAAGAATGAGTGGTGGACTATAAAGATTTCACTTCTTCAAGACATGCTGTTACTTTTCCCTTGACTTCTCAATAATAAAAATAAAAGGACACTAACCAACCTGGGGCTCACATAAATGAAGACTCAGAGGTGATTTGGAATGGAAACTGGAATTGAGTTAGATTGATTGAGTTCTTACCACTATTGCAGGAATACCATGGTTTTTAAAGAAAGAACTGTAGGAGTCAGCCAGCATAGACGGTTTTTCTCAGGACCACCAAAGCAGGTGGAAGGATATTACTCTTATGTTAGGGGCCTAGCTTAAATTCTTGCAACAAAATAAGCTCCACTAATGATACATGTCATCCAGATGGTGGGGACAAACCAAACAAATGATTAAAATTACCACCCAAAAGGAGTGGGATGGTGGAGAACTGATTAAATTAACATGACTGACACATTTTATCTAATTTACCCCAACTCCGAACATAGCGACCTTGAAAGGATTTGAACTCAGATCGTAGCAGCAGATGAAATACCGCTAAGCATTTTGCCTAGCGTACTAACGATTCTGCCAGCTAACCACTTTAAATTGCTATAGTAATAATGATTTCTGAAGTAATATCAATAAAGGTCACCTACAGTGATACAAGACAGTACATTTACGATGGAAAGGTACAGTCGACTGATTCAACAGCTGTACATAGAATACTTTATTGACCACCATCACATCTATAAGCAATGATAATTAACAATGAAATATATAAATATACTAAGAAAAGAGGAAGGAAGCATGGTAGTACATGGAATCAGTTCTATATACCAAAAATGTACTTCAGGTTATATATTCTTTATGCTATAAGTATTTCATTAGTTTATTTTGATATTCAAGTTTCATGTCCTCAGCTAACATGGATGACTTAAGCCTTGTAAATAAAATATTATATACACTACATAACATACATCATCCTCTGTTTCTTATTGTGTGTGTGTCTGTTATATTACCCGGAGTACTGACAATGTATTTGAGATTAAATTTATAAACAAAGATACAATCACATATTTAATAAACATATTTCAACTTTGCTGTGAAAACAGACCCCACAGTTCAACAATAACCAGGAAGTTTAGACTAAGTCAACACCACACAATTAAGATAATTACTAACATGGGTAACTCGATTTCTTGTAAAACACCACTGAACCGTATAAAGATTTAGAAAGCATTAACAGTTATATGTTGTCTAATTGAATTATAAGATATAAGAGTTGGTGAATGAATTTAATAATGGTGAATCTTCAGATGCAGATGCTCTGCAAAAAAACCAAACAGCAGGACATCCTCATTATTGAGAGGGGTTTCAAAGAGCATTACACTCTTATTAGATGGTTTTCTGGTTTAGAAGAGATTACTACAACAATACTAAGTAAAGTAAAAGGTGATTAATGAATGATTAATCACTTTTTAATTTTTATAAGAAACTGATTCAGAACTTCAAAATAGTACGAAAAAAAGAAGGGTCCTTAGAAGGATGCCAGTGTGATCAATGATAATAGCTAAAGATAAAGAAACAGAAACAAATCAATTTGAGATTGAATTAAAGTGTGTTTACAAGTTACACAAATCAGACGAAAACATCTCTTGAGGAGGTGTAACTTATTTCGAGAGTTACACTAATTGATTGTTGACATAGGTATAAGACCACAAATTTCAGAGAAGGGAACAAATGATTATATCAATCTCAGTCATCCTTGGCTCCGAAGGGTCTTATGTTTCCACCACAGAGATTATTTTCACAGAAATGTTCAAAATCTTGATTAAGCATAATGTAACTTTGTTATGCAGACATACTCAATCAAAACATTGGATGATAATGTCAAGAAAATAAAAGGTAGTAAATTTTTTTTTTTTTTTGGTGCC
Source organism: Octopus bimaculoides (assembly GCF_001194135.2). Classification (NCBI taxonomy): domain Eukaryota; kingdom Metazoa; phylum Mollusca; class Cephalopoda; order Octopoda; family Octopodidae; genus Octopus; species Octopus bimaculoides. Next base: position 89,327,079 of record NC_068990.1, on the reverse strand, counting down.
TTTTTGTTTTTGACATCAGGTTAATACAAAGATTGTAGTTTCTGTTTAACATTTTAACAGATAATTTTGTCTCAATAAATTATAGAAACAGAGCTTTGCTACCTGAGGTGCTAAAATGCACTTCTAAGCAACGGTCTTGATTTATAATCTATAAGCCAGAATGTAGAGATGTTTGAAAGTTCAATGAAATAAGTTCTTAAAATTAAAATGTAAAAAAACTGACTTCTACTAAAAAAGACAAAAAAAAAAAAAACCACCTCACAACCATCAATGTATTTGCTACATCCAGTCATGAATCTACAACCATCTTCACCTAAAGTGTTGTTATATCAAGAACGAAGTGGAAATGTATACTCAGGAAATAAAATAAAAAACTGTAACTGTATCATTACCTAGTGTGCTAAAACTGTATCGTTGCTTAGTGTGCTAACGATTCTGCCAGCTCACCACCTTAATAATAATAATAATACAAAATATCATATTTCTACTATATTTACAAAATTAATTTCCAAAAATTATTCTGGTTTAAGAAGTGCAACAAATGCTCCAAAGAAAATCTTAGAATAAAATAAAGCCAAAAATATTTTTATTAGTTTTTTTTTCTTTTTCATTTATTTATAATTTTTTTTTAAATTAATATCATTTCTGCAATCAAAAATGAATTTATTATTTATTGTTCAGCCCATGAAATTTGCATAAAAATACTTTAAATCTCAGCATAAACTTAATAAATTCTAAAACAAGACAATACATTGTTTTCTGATAAAGTAAACATTGGTTTCTAAATTTGCATGAAAACTTGTGAAGACATCTAAATTTTGTATCCCTGCCCTTTGAAAGCTTGAAAGAGGAGAATAAGAAATAATTGCACCAGTGGGGTAGAAACACTGGCTTTCAGAGTTGTGAGATAAAATTAGAGAGGATCTATATAATCTCAAAAATGAAGCCCTTGCGATTTGAGATATTTTCCTCTGATTTAATGTGGAAGAAGTTCTCCATTTTCCCTGGCAAGCATAAGCAGCAAAGAAATTAACAAATGAATAATAATAATAATAATAATGGCACTGACATGATGTTTTGTAATTGGGCTGGTGATTAGAACTTAAAGAGAAGAAAATCGTATTTTTAGAAAGTTTCTAAAAGGCCATTGTTCAGGAATGCCACAAGCAAGTGATTAGCTGTAAAAGTATCCTAGCTTAAGGAACTTACCCAAGGTTCCAGAAGCAGAAAGGCACTAGCTTAACTGAACATTGACACCTAAAAACATTATCACCCCCCCCTCCCCCAACCTCAATAAAATATACAACAACAAAAGCTTAATTATAACTTTTTTTTTTTTGATTTCCTTCTTTGGCACAAGGCCACAATTTCTTTTGTTACATATGAGAAGGTAAAAGGTGACAGTGTATGATATTTATGCGTTTCTCAGGGCCATTAGCAGCAAAAGTGAAATGACAGAGAGAGAGAGAGAGACAGACAGACAGACAGAGAGAGAGAGAGAGAGAGAGAACACCACAACCCCACAGTGCTTGACATTTATGTTCAACATAATAAAAATTACATTGCAACAACAAAAATATCAAAAAGCTAGGTGAACAGGTAGGTAAGTTAAGTCTTTTAATTTTTCTGCTTGTTATGGAGGGTGGGGACGACAACTGATATTTTCAAGAAAAATACATTTAACAGAGAACAACAACACTGAGAATAAAGAAATATGAAAAAAAAAAAAATTAAATTATTCAAAATTATATTTGAAGAATTTTTTTTTTGTTTGTTTTTACAAATTTTTGCTTAACTGAAACAGAAGCACAACAGACAAAAACAAAAAAAGTTATATATTTTGAAACCAAGATAGGGGGCAAAAAAAAAAAAGGAGATTTATACATTAAGGTAATCAAACTATATCATCTTTATCTGAAGCAGATTTAATTTTAAAAAGGAATGGAAAAGAAGTAGGAAAAAAAAATCTAAATATAATCAAGACATGAAAGTTTGTTAGAAGTAAATGGACCTGTGTTTGTTGGTTAAACTAAGAGCACTTAATAAATAAGATGAGCAGATATGAATAATATGATCATTGCTGGTCTATGTCCAATGCCAAAAGTCCAGCTGATTTTATATCCAAAAAATTAAAAGGGCTCAAATCAGGTGCAGACTAGAGGGCAGTGGGCCTTTACAAACACCCGTCATTTGTATTTGTACATGTTTGTATGTATGTATATTTATATTGTTTTGTGATACAGAAACACAAAAAGGTCAATAAAGCCTAGGGTAGGAAGTGTGCAGAGTGATATGTGTTTGTTATAAATAGGTTCAATGGAATTATAACACAGCTAGACCCCCAAAAAATTAAAATTAAAAAAAAAGATAAATAAGGTTTTGGGCATAGACCTTACAGTTGGTTGCACCTGATGAGTACAGTCTACCAAATGATCAATTGCTCAAGACTTTCAGGTGGAGATATATAATCCTATTTACATGACATACATAAACACACAGGTACATTCATATGCATATATGCACACATACATATTATATATATAAATATATATATATAGACACACACACACTTGGATGTACAAACTGGACACAGAGGAACTGAGTAGCATTGGAATGAATAACCAGTTTTGAATAAATATATATAAGTGTATTTTGTTAATAATTATCCATCTATCTATGTGTGTGTGTGTGTGTGTGTGTGTGTGTGTGTGTGTGTGTGTGTGTGTGCTCTGACAGTTATTTTGCCAAGTTGAAGAGAGAACCAGTAGTCATTTAAGGCTTCCAAACACTCGATGTATCCATCATGTCATTGGGAGACTTATACTTGATCTACGATGGTTCAGAGATTTAGAAAATCTCAATATTAAATACGTTAAAACAGACATTGTTGTCTCTTGAATTCTACAAATATATAACGGATAATTATATATATAAACACACACACAATATATATATATTATCTCAAATCATAGCATCTGTTTAGTAACAATTCATGTATTAGATTATGTTTCTCTTCTTACTAACAAAAATAAATAAATATATAAATATATAAAAGACTATTCATATACAAACTGCCTTGCAATTTAAATCAAAACATTTTGTCCTATAGATTTGACATTTATTAAACATGAAGCAAAGATGTTTTGAAATTTATATTTATAAAATGAAAAAAAAAAAAAACCCCTTAAACTATAATTAAAATCAAGATTTGGAAGAAATATATTTGGTTTCTAATTCAATGTATAAAAAAAAAAAAAAATTAAACACCACATCTTGCAAGCACAAGATTTTTAATTTGGCACGTAAACTTCGTAAGATTTCAGAAAGGAAAACTACTCTCCAATTTCTTCAATGTAACTACTAGGACAAAAAAGAAAAAAAAAGTAGTATTTAGAATGAACAAATTATTCAAAGCAACTGTATAACTATTATTATTAATTTTATTATTTTAAACCCATTATATATTCCTGAAAATTATGTTGGGAAGTTTATTAAAAGTATGAGTCTTAGAAATATTCCAGCTATTTTAATAAGGTTTTACTTGTATCAGCCACAAAACAAATGATCTTATTCTTTGCTGCTGGATTAAATATATTTGATTTGATGTTCTATTTTTGTTGGGCTGTTTTCTTTTACCTCAGATTCACTGCAAAGCAACTGATATTTTCTCTCATTCCAAGAATTTTAGTTACAGTTTTAAAGAGGAGGAAGAAGAGGAAAGACAATATATTTTGAACTAAGACAATCGAATATTTCTAGATCTAGAGATAAAACAACTTTCTTTTGAAATGTTGAATTCTCAACATTGGCACAGGATTGCAAGTCTGTAGAGAGGAAACAGTCAATGAAACTGACCTCTCAACATAACTAATGCTCATTTATCAATTGACGCACCCCCACCCCAGTGGAATTTGAACCCAGGATACAGTGTGACGGAATTAATTACTGTAAAGCAGTAACTCTAGAAGCTCAGAGATTGCGGTGGTGGAGGGAGGTGTATACAGTTAAACAATTAAGAGACTCGCATCATAAAAGGTCGTTAGTTGAATGTTTAGGGCGTTTGCATATTATGGTAGTGCTTCAATATGGCCTTAGCTGTGATGTCTAAAACAAACTAAGCAAAAAATTGTTATTGAGAAACATATTTAAAATGGTATTCAAAATTTAAACTGATTCAGATAGAAGTTGAAAACTTATTATTATTATTATTTATGGTGACAGATTGGCAAAATCATTAGTGTTGAACAAAATACCTCACTATATTTGTTCCAGCTCTTTACAATCTGAGTTCAAATCACACCATAGTTAGCTTTGCCTTTCAGTGTCCCTCATCCCTACCCCAGGTATCAATAAAATAAAGCACCAGTCAAATACTGGGTTGATCTTACTGGCTTACCCCTCCCCATAAAATGTCAGGCCTTGTGTTTATGTTAGAAACCCTTATCATTACTCATTGTTATCAAAGAAAATAAATATTAATTTTCAAAAATTCCTCCAAATCTGTAATTGCATGTGATTTTCTTTTACTGGTTTCAGTCACTGGACTGCAGCCATACAAGGGTAGTCAATCATATTGGCCCCAGTACTTATTTCAGTCAGGTTTCCTACTTTATCAAATTTCTGAGTTATGCTTTGACAAATAGAGCATGCAGCCTGACACTGGCTTACACAGATATAAAGACACACATGGCTACAGTTGAAGATACTTGCCCAAATTGCTGTGCAGTAGGATCAGACCTGGGACCATGGGGTTGCAAAGCAAAATTTTTAGCCTCTCAGCCATATATAAATAAATTGAATTTAAAAAATAATAATAAATTCCAACATTGGCTCAAAGCCACAAAATTTGTAAGGAAGACAAATAGTTGAATGAATTGGACCCAAGTTTGTAACTGGTACTAATTTTACTGAAAGGTAAAGTCAACCTCAACACAAACAGAACACAGCATTTTAAGGAATGTAACTAAATATGGCAAGGTATTTAGCTCAGTTCTCTACCAATTCTACCAATATGAATAATACTATTACTTCTGATACAGACATTAGGTGAAGTACTATTAGAGGTAGGTAGGAGAGTATAGCAAAAAAAAAAATAATAAATAAATAAATAAATAAATAAATTCATTATTTAATTATTAAAACATATCTGCCATACACTGGCAGAAGCTGAATAACACGTAAAGTGACGAAACTAAATACTGGAAAGTATTTAGTTGGATACTAAATAGTGTTTACATCAAACTCACCATCTTCAGAAACAAAGATACAATTGGAGTGGGAGTGGGGAATGGAACAATGAATTTTTTTTTTTTATTCAACATTCAAAATAAATAAAATATAAACAATAAAAACAATGAAAAGTAATCCATAAATTTAAAAAAAAAAAAAAAACAGTATAAATTGGATCAAATGTAGAAAATGTTTGAAAGTTACATACAGACAAGATAAAATTATTTTCAATGTAAATATTCTTCAGGTGGATATATCTAGGTATTTTGGTCACAAAAGGGTATCCAATATGACATTGTTTTAATTCAACCAGCATTTGGTCCTTTTGAATATAGGACTGCAGCTGGTGTAAGAACTTTATTATAACCTTTACACAGTGATATGTTGATAAAATGGTTTCATAAACCACAAAGTACCCCCCTCCCTCCATAAAAAGAATAAACCCCTTTATCTTTGGGCTCTGTAATGTTAATGGGATGAGAGATGAATACCCACCTTACTTTTAAACAGGGGAACTATCTATTGAATGAAAACAGTCAAAAAATATGGTTATTTCATACCACTCTTCCCCAGCTGTTGGCAGGTGAATTGGGGCACATAGAATTAACTGCCTTGCCTAACAATTACACAATGGAACACCTGAGAATGAAGAGGACTCACAACACTTGGGGATATGAAACTTTGTGTAACACAACACTCTAGCCACATGATCATCTACCCCATTAGACATAATGGACACCTCAACAAAATCTTGTGGTCATTTCATTCACAATTTCTAATATAGAGCATGCTAGCACTGGTAATGAGCTAGTTGAGAGGGGAAAGAAAGAGAGAGAGAGAGACAAGAGGGGGACACATAACATTATTACTGTTAATGAGTTATATTGGGTGGGAGATAATGTATAATACAAGAACCACGGTTGAAGTTGGGTTTAGAGTGCCAATATATTGTCCAGATGGTCACAACTCCAACCTAACAGTACAGTTCCAAGCATTTTGTTACTTCAGGCTGCCTGACGGATACTAGTATTTCCCACTACAATGTTACATACAGTTAGTAGTAGCAAAGGCATCCAGCTGTAAATATGGCTCCAAAAAGTATGCAAATGTCCACTTTTGCACAAAAGTGAAAATAAGTAGAAAACTCCCACCCATATTGGAATGGACAATTAAAAAATTGTGTGTATGTATGTATACATATATATTATACATGTACATACATATGCAAACACTTGTATGTGTGTTGTGTTAGATTTAAACTTAACTGTGCTCTAGATTTTTCCTTATTTTATTAAAGATTCTTTACAGGTTGAAAAAAATATGAAAATCTTTAATAAAAAAAGGAAACTGGAGCACAACTGAGTTTTTTTTTTATCCAACGTGTTTATAAAAAAAGCTGTCTCCTATATACATGTGTATGTGCATATGTGTGTATGTATGTATGTATATATATCTATATATATATACATATATATGTACATATATATAGGGGGGGGGGACACAGATTTGGACCTATTTTCAATGAAAATGAATATAGAAACGTTTGAGTGCTGTCAGCCTGTTGTGTGGACTTATGAGTTAATACATTCCATACAAGTAAATAAGAACACAGATTTCTTACATATTACAGCAACTTTTTTGTTTTCTTCAGTTTAATTTTTTTAAAAACTTTTTCAATGTTAGATTTGTCAGTTTAGACCTTTACACAAAGTATATATTTTAAATAATAAAGTAATCTTTCTAACCTAATCCACATGACTACAAGGGGAGTAAGATTCTCATTTTCAGTTGGAGTTGGTGAGAAGAGGATTGAGTCCCCATGATAAAAAGTTAATAAGCTACAAACAACTGTTTTGAGTGAACTCATCACCTTTGGATTATCAGAAAAAATTCTGCTGAGCTTTTTATTCTCAAGCCCTAATTCTAACCAACAGAGGAACCATATAGTTTCAAACAGTGATGGTTGTCTGTTAAGTACAGAGTACTACACACTAGTCATCACACACAACCAAAATCAGATCCAGGTTCTGGATACAATGGTATGACTGATTAAACTATATATATAGAAAGACTGATCTGAAGAGCACTGGAATGGTTTCCCAGAGGAAACCATTCTAGAACTATACTAGCACTTGAACCCAACCTTGTAAGCTAATGAAACATTCTTTAAATATGATATTGCTTACAAGTAGTTGTTTCAATACAGATAGTTCTCGAGATTAGTCCTTTCAACTTTTGCCTCAAGTAGTTCTGTGTGTAAAAATACAATAATGTTTATGAGTGAGTGAGAGTGTGTGTGTGTGTGTGTGTGTGTGTGTGTGCAAGCAGTCCTCAAGAATCATCTGTTTGGTTTTTGTACTCCTTAAACTTGTAAAAGCCTGAGTAATAAAAGTCAAATGGATGAATCTTGAGGGATACCTGCACAATGGCACCTATTTACAGTTAGCTAGCCAAAATAAAGAATCTCAACCACGTTCACTGTACAGTTTTCTTGATCAGCCAACTATGATTTTTGGTCAGGGACTATAAGATTCTTATAAAGTTCTTACTTTT
>NC_068990.1:89313790-89318328 GCF_001194135.2 Octopus bimaculoides | reverse complement strand
AATTATAATAATAAAACAGAGAAACTTGGGTATTAAAAAATATAAACATAAATTGAAAGATCTCTGTTCCCCCCACCACATACCCTCTTTTTTTTTTTTTCATAGATTTTTAAAAATATCTACGGAGAAAATGTTTATTGCAGCTATTCTTTGCAGTAGGCGCCATTGAGATCTCTAAATAGGAGATATTTATTGAAGATACCAGTTAGCTGCAGTATATCCACTAACACATATTTGTAAAGGAAATGTTTAGAAGAGTAACCAGTTAGCTGTTAATGGTCTATAAACTATATATTGGTTTACTGCAGCCATTAAGAGGATGTAACTATTGACAACATTTTCCAGAGGGAAATGTTTACTGGTAAATTATTTGAAAGAGAAAGGTTTACTCCAGTTACCAAATGGTCGTCATAGCTCCATCGACAACATATTTGGAAGGGAAAAGTTTACCAAGAAATAACTCAGAAGGCGAATGTTTGCTGCATTTTCAAGCTGGTGGTGTCTAGCTCCATTAACACCATATTTGGAAGATTAATGTGTCCCCGTTTGGAAGAAAAAAAAAAATAATAAATAAATGAAAATGTTGACTGTAGTTATTTAAATGGTTGCCATGGCTCTATCCACTGACAACATATTTGGAAACACCAATTACAACAAATGACAACAAATAGAAAGTTTGATTCAGCACAACCAAGAGAAAAGAAAGATGGGTGAAAATATATTAAGTTCTACAACTAAACAGGAAATGATTTCGGACAATACACTTAAATACTTCAGAATGTACCATTTTCTTTTTAAAATTAAATTGAAAAAAAAAAAAAAAAAAAAAAAAAAAAAAAAAAAAAAAGAACGATTGAAAAAATAAAACTATAAATTTACATGTGTTTGTGTGTGTGTGTGTATTGCCATATATCTGCAAATGAACTTCCTTAAAAATAAAGTGATGATGATGGTGGTGGTGACGGTGATTGATGGTGATGATGATGGTGATGATGATTGTTAACCCTAACCCAAGATTTTGTTGACTGAACTTTAATTACAGGTGGATGAAATGTAAAAGCAGACTCTGGCAAGATTTAGCTCAGAGCTTAAATGAACATAACTGAAGTAAAACTGCCAGGCATTTTGTCCAATGTGCTACTATTATTAATAATAATAATCCTTTCCATTATAGGCACAAGGCCTGAAATTTTCAGAGAGGGGGGTTAAGTTGATTACATTGACCCAGTGCATAACTGGTACTTATTTCATCGACCCCAAAAGGATGAAAGGCAAAGTCAACCTTGGCGGAAATTTGAAATCCATGCTACCTGCCAATGAAAAATTAAAAATTTGGCCACCATAAGAGGATATTGTGGCTAATATAAGTCATGTAAGTAAACAGATATTCCCTCTTCTCACAAAAATCTCCATTATGATTAATCGTGTATGCGTGTGTGTGTGTATCTATCTATCTCTATATGTAAGTATGTAGTAAGTATGTGTGTGTGTATATATATATATATATATATATAAAACCGAAAGTCCATGGCAGAAATATGACAAACACTCTTAAACTCATGTTAAAACATGAAAATAAACATTCAACACACAATAAAAAAAAAGAAATGAAAGAAAATGGTTGAAGTGTAACATCTTTTCTAATGAGACATCAATGACAGTGATATTATCAAAGGAACAATTAAGAACCGTTCCTCATGACATTATGTGGAAGAGACAAACGTAAAATAGTTATCTGGGGGTAGGTGAGGGTTCAGATCTTGGAGAGAGAGAGAGCAGGAATGGTATTCTTACACTTCAATGGTTCTTTTTGCTTTTTTTTTAAATATATGGTTTATATTTAAATAAAATGAACATACACAACTACATGTATATGTTGTATGTAGCTGTGTGTGTGTGTGTGCATGCATATGTATGTATATGCACAGAATTCACATACTACAAGGTATCAATATTATTATCTCACACACACATACACACAAAAAATAACTTTGCTGTATGTGTTGTACACAAACAAGTACATGTAATATATTACATTTATGTATGCACGCCCATATGTATGTGTGTATGTATGTATATATACATAATACACAAAGACATATCTATATACATAAATATATGTATACAAATACGCACACCACAGATACACAGACATATAGTAATGTGTATGCATTTCATCAGTATATTTTGAATTTAATAAAATTCTATTTGACAATTACCATTCATTTGAAATGTGTGTGAGTGTAGGCGAATAAGAGTGTGTGTAATGTGTACACACATACTCATGCTTACATACACACACACAGCTGTTCCCATACAGAGTATTTCCTTCCATCATGGTGGCAATTCATATTTTCCTTAAACCTCGTCGTTTTCTTCTTCCATCATATCTACTATATAGTAGTCAAGTACCTTTACTGTGAGTCCATGGATTTTGCCCAGATGGCATCGTTTAAGATGAGACTTACACATGTAGCGATCATAACCTGAGAACACACATAACTTGCATTTAAACCGCTTCCAACCAATGTGGTGTGCAGCATGCCGCAGTAAATGTGATCTTTTGTTCCACGTTCTATTACACTCGAGACACTTGAGAGTTCTGTAGTCAACCATTGAGAGAAGTTTCTTCTTCAAGTCAGAACCTTTCAGAGGTTTCTCAGACTTGTCGGCGGATATAGCACAACCTTTACTCAACTGGAGTTGTTCGTTTGAAAGAGGTGAAAGCCTGACAGTGGCCACACTGGAAAGCCCACTGCTATTTCCCAGACTTGTGCATACTGTGACTGGTTTTATGTCTGTGGATGCTGATGATAAAGTAGACTTTTTAGTAGGATTTACACCAAGTTTGAGACCTAACTTCTTACTTTTAGTACCATCTGGATTAACAATTTTACCATCTTCAAGGTCAACAATGTAGTAATCCATTACTTTCCTTGTTAGACCAGGAACTTTACCAAGATGGTTTCTTTCAATATGCGATTTGCAAACATACCTGTCATAGCCAGAGTACATACACAACTTGCATTTGAATCGTTTCCAGCCCAAATGGTGCGCAACATGTCGCACCAAACCAGACATTCTCGAAAAGCCTCGATTGCACTGTAAACAGGTCAAGCTTTTCTTATCCATTAGCATGGCCATTTTCTTTCTCTGAGCTAAAGTAGGAGGCCGGTGTTTTCCTGTCATATCTTTCACATCCAAATCTTTACCTGTGTTGATTTCTGAATCAGAATCCTTTGCAGACTCTTCCTCACTTAAAACTTCTTGCTTGACGACAGTAAGAGGAGGATAAAATTCTGTATGGTTGCTCTTGCTAGGAGTGTTCTTTTGACTAAATAACTTCACTTTCAGTTTTTGAACTTTACCAGAATGTTCTTTGTTCTTTGGGGAAATAATCTTTGGAGCTTCAGCTTTAAAATGTGAAGATGTAGAGGGCAATGGTTGCACTTTGTTATTTGCTTTGTTGGGAGAGTTCTCGATCCAGCTAGAGTTCCTGAGATTTTCACGCATGTTGTCTATCACATCTTTGCTACATTCGTGTACTCTTCGAAGATGACGTACAACACAGTGAAAATAACGGAACTTAACTTTGCAGTAAGGACAAGAGAAATAACGCCGCTTGTCGCTGTGTAAATTCAGAATGTGTTCCACCAGATAACGCCGAGAGGACATTGTCCGATTACATTCCAAGCAGCGCAATTGTCGAAAATCCGCTTTTAACTTAATATCTTTCTTTGTTTTTAGATCCGTTTTAAGAGTAACCTTGGAGCCAGATTGTACCTTATTCGGATGACTTAGTATACGGACTTTCTGTTTTGATACATTGTTTTCCTGAGCTAGCTTAGCATCACATTCTGAAGTGAGAGGCACAACTCTCACAGCAACATCAGTTCCTTCAATTGGCTCGAACCGAACACCAATAGTGGGGTCTGGTTTTTGCTTTTCAAGCTGATTGCAAATTCTCTCGTAGAACTGAGTCTCTGACCTTACAGTATCGCTCTCTGAACTCATGTAATTTTCATCAAGGGACATATCTCGTCCATTCATCAAATTCTGCTTTGCCAGGCCAATAGACGTTTCAATAAAATCATCACCTTCTTCACCATCTGGTGGCTCAGGATTCACAGAGATTACTTCTTCTGGATCACGTAGTAATGGTATATTGACATTAAGGTGTGAATCCATACAATAAATCCTCTTGTGAGCCACGAAGTTAGGTAATGCTCGGAAAAGGTTGCGGCATGCCTTACATTCAATAATGACATCCGACTCATTAAGGATATATTGTCGGACTTCAGTGGTGCCATAATATATGCAGTTTACCAGCTGATCAATTGTTTTTCCCCTGGCTTGCAATGACTTACGTAAAAGAGATAAGTCAATGTCCCTGGTATTTACACTGACAGTTTCTTCTTCGTTAAATTCCATGTTTGGTCCAATGTGAGTTTCAACTGTAAAGAAAAAAAAGAAAAAAAATTAATCATTGAATTGACATTGGGTGGGTGTGTTAGAGAGAGAGAGAGAGAGAGAGAGAG
>NC_068990.1:89307929-89313780 GCF_001194135.2 Octopus bimaculoides | reverse complement strand
GAGAGAGAGAGAGAGAGAGAGAGAGAGAAAGAGAGAGAGAGAGAGAACCAAAATAAATTCATTATGTCTTCTCCACTTGGCTTTGAAAGAGAATTCATCAATGATCCACAGACAGCATAATAAATAAATTTTAAAATAACTCATTCAAATGATACAATTAAGCAAAAAAAGAGAGAAATGGGTGACGGTGGCATACTAAATAGCACCATGTAGGGTGTACAGATACAAAAGTACACTTTTCTTTCTTCAGTGAACTGTAGATATTTCCTCCTCCAAGATGAAAGTTTAAGTAAAGAAATAATAATAAAATAATAAATAACAACAAACAACTCAATCACCTGCAGGCTAAAGGACAAGAAATGTCGGCAGCAAAGCAAGGACAAACAGATTAGTGTTAGGAAAAACTAAAATAAATCCTAACAATCAGCAACAACAACAAATATGCAGCCAGTTACTGTAGAAAGAGTGGAACAAAATATCAAACAAAGAAAGAAGAGTGAGAGGAGAGCAAGATAAAGAGAACCCAAAGTAACATTAACCATTGCTGCTTGCTTGAGGAGAAGACAGAGTTTGTCAAGTAGCAAGGATATATATATAATGGTGTAACTCAGCCAATGACAGTAACATCCTTTCTTTCTTTCAGCAAGCAACTGGGGAGTTTATTCTGGACCAGCCTACACAAAATCTAGTCTGAAATATATATTTTTTTTTTCTGTCTTCTTTTCGTTTTTTCATTCTCCTCCCTCTTTCACCCCACTCCTGTTTTTCCCCCACCTCCTTTCTGATTGTGTTTGCAGTGACAAGACAAGGAAAAGTATTAAAAAAATAACAAGAAAAGAAAAGAAAAAAAATTAAAAACCTACTCTAGAAATGCAATTGTGTTGTGGAAGAGTAGCTGGCTAATTATATCTTATTTGTTTGGCACGGCCACAACAGAGACGCACAGAAATCCACGTTTTACATTTTATCTGTAGCAAACTTAAGCTGAGGAAAGCACACAAAATCTGGAGAGCAAAACAACAACAAAACGAACAGAGATCAAGAATATTTCTAAGCTCTTTTATCGGACTGTTTCTTGATAGATTAAGGAATAAAACAAGTGGAATTAGGAAAAATGGTAGATGAGGGAAGAATGAGCAAATGGAAATTTAGAAGAGAAACCATGCATAAACTAATATTGATTTCTTTGGACTAAGCACAGAACATATTCTTTTTGCAGAAGGAATGATTCTTTGAACTGACCATAAGTGTATTTATCAACTACCTGGTGTGATTTTTAAGTCAGAACATAACAGGGGTAACATTTTTTAGTTCAGTGTTGTAAGGGTTCTACCAACATGGTACTTAGCATAGGTAGAAGAACTCATAGATAATGGGGGAGGATAACATTCATGCCTTTCCTCCAAGGACAACAGCAAAGCTGAAGGGAATAAAAACTTTTATCAGAAACTAAAGCCAGGCCATGTTTTCAGGCTTACAAGGAGCTTTGTTTAACCATAATACTTTCCACATTCATCATAATTATATTCACTGTTGCATTACTGAAAACTAGGTATGTTGATAGGTAGGGGGGGAGGAGATACATGCATGCCTTTTCTTGTCTTGATTATGCACTAATTGTAAACATGTCCAGACTAAAGCAAAATGTGCTTGAAAATGAGGGAGGGTTGGCAACAAGATGAGTTTCTGACCATAGAAAAAAAAAAAATCTGTCTTAACAAATTTCATTTGACTCATGAAGATGATATGCGTGTATGTGTACATGCACACGTTGATTGGCCTTTGCAATAAAACCATGACAAGTTTTACCCTTTATTAGTACAAAATGATAAAGTAATTAAATAAATGTAACTAAGCATTTCATCTGGTGCTGTATTTAATCCTACCGCAGAGCACCAAGGATATGTGGTCTAATGCAGTTTGGGGTAGATTGATACTTCAAAACAGGAACAGGGAAAGACGGAAACTACTGAAGGATGTCATGTCAAGAGTAATCATTGAATAAATGAGTGATAGAATAAGTCAGTATGGCTTCAAGCCAGCAACTGAAACCAGTCTGAGGATTTTGTTGTGTAGGTAACCAGTAGGGATGTGCACTCTCAAAGCATAGAAGCCAGACTAAGAACAGGTTGGAAAAAGTTCAAGGAGCTATTATCTTTGCTGGTAATAAAGAGCTTCTCTCTCCAAGTTAAAGACAGATTGCATGATGTTTATGTGCAAAGTGTAATGCTACATGGTAAGTGAGGCATGGATCTTAAATGCAGAGGATTTGAAGACGAGAAAGAAGTGAGGCTAATATGCTTCACTAGATGTGAAATTTTAGTGTGCATGGACAATGGATTACAAATGGGTTCAGGGAAAATTTGGATATAAGCGGAATCAGATGTGTACGTGAGAGAAGATAACGTTGGTACAGGCATGTGATGGGTATGAGTATGACAGCTGCATAAAGTGCCAAGTACTCAAAGTAAAAAGAATCTGTGTCTGTAAAGTGGTTGATGTTAGGAAGGACATTCACTGATAGAAATCACAAACCAATATGAAATATATGAGTAAGATACTGTCCCCTGAACACACCTAACAAAGCAGCAACTTGGAATAAGAACTGACTTCCACTGTCACAGTAACTCATCCAACCTATGCCAGTATGAAAAGCAGACTTAAAATCAAGTTATGTGTGTGTGTGTGTATGTGTGCGTGCGCGCATGCATGCGTCTGTGTCCATGCCTTTGCAGAGATCGCATAAACTAAAGTCTGGCAACTAGTAGTTTGTGTTAAGTACTAAAGTAACTTACATACAAAACTAGGTTTGGTGTCAGGAAGGACATCCAACTGTAGAATATTATCTCAACAAGTTCCTTCCAATTCAGACCAACATGGAGAAAATGACATAACAAACAAAATGATATATATTACTTGGGCAAGAGTGAATCTTGTTGACCCTCCCAATTTAGCAAGGTCATGCAGTTCAGCTTGACTATCCATGAAATGGGTTTGAATAAGTATAGTACAAACTTTGCAGAATCAGAAATTAATGGCTTAGTCACGATAGGAAGAGTGGTGCCCATGACCTTTCTCAGAGCAACCCAAACTAGTGGGAGGAAGGGGAGAGGTCAACCATGTGTTGGCGAATTAGTCTGACTGCTTGCAATAGAGTAGAAATCCAAGGGTCATATAACAGTGGTCAATTAAGTCCAAGAACAGGTGTCTCCAACACCCTTGCATACAATTTCTGTCAGCCAAAATTCACTCACTAGGCTTTAGTCAACTTCAATCTTTAGTAATGGATACTTGCTCAAGGTAGAATACAGTGAGAATGAACAGTGAGATATTAAAGGTATAGTAATTTGCAGGTAAAGGTTAGATATAAAATAAACAAACTTTCTAATTATTTCATTAAGGGCAATATTGCAATTCCTTTTACATTTGAAAAGCAATGTCACAAATTTACATGAGACAAAAAATGGAATGTTGCAATGTTCAAGTTTTGTTGTTGTTTTTTTTTATCTCCCTAAGAACATTAGCAATATACATGAAACTGAAAGAACCAAAACTTGTAAGTGGGTCACTGGCTTGGTTTTCTGAGACTGTTCTTTGTTATTCTATGCTGCTTACAGAGAATTTTGGCAATGTCATAAGAAAATAAAAAATCTAAATATATTTAAGGAATTTATTGAGACCTAAATGGCAATGAATTGAGACAAAGTGAAGCCCAATGTGCAGCCCCTTCCCAAACAAAATGTTTACGCTGACTCACCACATCGAAGAGTCCAACTAACTTTTATCACAGTCACCACCACATGGTCAGACTGGATGGCAGAACACGGACAAACTCAGCATAACAGCTACCATTCATCTCATCACTTAACCAATGAAACCGAAACATGGCACATCTAAGGTACAGCACGTCAAATGACTCATTGCAAGTATTTGATAGGAAATTTCTGTTACCTAAGTTGGACAGAGTAGAGCTAACAGGGTCAACCCAATAACATTACAAACACATAAAATAAGAAGGGATCAATATTTCATTTGTGCTGATATGTTTAATGGTCTAGGTTTAGAAATATTTTTAAAAATCAGGAAAAAGAGAAAGGGGAACTGACTTTAATGACATAATGCAAGGAGATATATCAATAAAGTAGTTATGAATGTTCTGGGCTATTACCTCTATCTTTATGTGTATATTTACACATTTGAGTCAGTTTATTTCCTATTCATTACCTGGGAGAGAGGTGTAATTAGTGGTGGAGGTGGCTGTAATGAAGATCGAGTTGCTAGATTGAGGAAATTCAGGGAATTTCAAATGCCAACAAAAAGGTTTTCCATATAAAAGGTAGGTGTATTAAGTATCATAGTAAAAGACTTGAGAATGTTTATGGGGATAAACGAGATGAACAGACTCTATTGGTTGTGGAATGTTAAAGTACATGAGAAGTGGAGTAAGAGAGAGAGAGAGAGAGAGAGAGAGAGAGAGAGAGAGAGAGAGAGAGAGAGAGAGACTAGTATTGAAGATACTGATATAGGCAGAAGAGGTAATTGCACTGGTGTGGACATGTGCTATGAATTGACAATGAATATTGAATGAAAAAACATTGGTATATGCTGTCAGTGAAATTCTACTCTTGACAAAGAAAGATTAAGAGAGAGACATGGAATATTCTAAGTCACAAGATGCTTGACTCACATAAGAGATGACAAGTTACGGCTGTAATAAATATACCATCATCACCAACATACTAGAATGGCTTATGAAGGTCTATACAGAATAGTAAAGCCATCACAATTCTGTGACATCTGTTGGCCTCCTATCACCATGGCTATTTTCTACAATCAGCACAACACTTGTCATTCATTCTTTATTGCATGTCCATACTAGTGTGCTTACTTTTGTATTCTTTGGTTAATGCCTCTAATACTCAGCTATTATTATATAGAACTAGTATACCCATGTTATCAAAAATGCTGACAGTTTTATTAATGATAGAAAGTGGTACATCAACACAATGGGAGAAACCATTGCTAAATGTTGGGCTGGTTTATGGGGTAACCTTGGGTTTCTCGCTCATAAGGGGTTTAGCCTTACAGCATATCTTCAGACCCCAAACACTGCTGACTTAAGACCTCTTCACGCTGTAAGGCTTAAACTCCTTATGAACGAGAAACCCAGGGTGACCCCATAAACCAGCCCCCTTTATAATATTAACTGCTCTACATCTTAGTGTGTGCTCCTCCCCCAGATTTATGTATTTCTACTAACGATACACACACACACAAATATAGGTATATATACATACATATATACATCTATATTCTTTTATTCTTTTACTTGTTTCAGTCATTTGACTGCAGCCATGCTGGAGCACAGCCCTTTTTAGTCGAACAAATCAACCCCAGGACTTATTCTTTGTAAGCTTAGTACTTATTCTATTGGTCTCTTTCTGCTGAACTGCTAAGTTACAGGGATGTAAACATACCAAGAGTGGTTGTCAAGTGATGCTGGGAGAACAAACACACAAACATATACATATATATACGGCAGGCTTCTTTCAGTTTCCATCTACCAAATCTACTCACAATGCTTTGGTCAGCCCGAGGCTATAGTAGAAGACACTTGCCCATGGTGCCATACAGTGGGACTGGACACAGAACCATATGGTTGGGAAGCAAGCTTCTTACCACACGGCCACACCTACGTCTTTTATATATAGAAATAGATACATACATACATATATACACATTTACATATCTCTCTTTCCTTCTCTATATATGTATACAAATACATACATTAACATCTGTGTGTGTGTGTGTGTGTGTGTATGTATATATATATATATATATATATATATAT
>NC_068990.1:89292423-89307801 GCF_001194135.2 Octopus bimaculoides | reverse complement strand
ACACACACACACACACACACACAAAGTAAGTTGGTTCCAGTGGGATTTAAACTCAGGATGCAAGAAGCCAGAATGAATACAGCATAGGAAGCTACCCAATGCTCTAACGACTCACAATCTTGATATTGATATATGTGTTTGCACATGCGAGCGCACACACACACACACACAGAGGAAGAGAGGGGAGGGAAAGAAAGAGAGATAATAAGTAAGGCATTATTTAAAATATATATTAATCTTAAAATTTGTTGTGCTTATAGGACAATTAGTGTATGTGTGTATGCGTGTGTGTTATTAGAGAGATGAAATTACCTAAAGACTAAAAGGGAAAAAATCAATGGTTATAATTACAATTATCTTACCATCTTTTGAAAATCTATATTTTCTAAAACATAACATTTAATAGAATCTTCTGATAAGAGAGATAATTATTAGTTAACGAGACCAATTAAACGATCAGACTTCATCACCATCACTCTGTGCCCCTAGCTAACTTACTTTACGCTGTATCAGTCAATCTAGGTGTAAACAATATAGCTACCAACTCAACTGAGGGGTAGGTTAGTGTGTTAGGAAGGGCATTTAGAGAACAATCATTGATAATACCCTTTTGTTTGTTTTTTTATGGATTCAGTCATTTTGTATGAGCACAAGAAATCTCCCTCTTACTCTCTCTCTCTCTCTCTCTCTCTCTGACAGACAGACACACAAACACACACAATAATAGAGAAGGGAGAGATATATATATAGAGAGAGAGAAAGTGTACAAATAGTAAAATCTTTCCATAGCTAATCCCAATATTTCTGAATCAAATTCTGATCAAAGCACTTTGTATGGATTTACAAGCATTTAATTTTCAAAATTTTAATTATTATTATTACCAGTAGAAACATTGCCTCGAGACACTTTTCTGCCAGCCACATTACAATAATATACATTGTGTGTGTGTGTGCATAGACCAAGGATTGGACTACAAACTAATTTCAGAAGTTTCTCGTTTTCCTCTCCAACAGGTGCCCTCATGTCTGTGAAGCTTACAATATATAAATATATATATATGTAGGGTGTCCCAAAAGTCACTGATGGGTTTTAATTTTTGATAACTTCCTTAACTTTACAAATAATTGCATGAAATTTTGATCCAATATAAAGGACATAATGGAAACTAATATGCACAAGTCAAATTCTACAACACCACTACATCACATACGAAAAATGGCAGCTATTTTCTGCTTTGCATGCCCATGCTCCTTCCAAAACTTGCACCCTAACACCCTCAAGAATTTCAGACCCCACTTCTCTGGTTTCTGTATTGATGTTCCTTCAGTTGCACCAGGCTCTCCGGTTTGTTGACGTAAACCCTCTCTTTCAGGTATCCCCACAAGAAAAAATCTGGGCTAGTCAAGTCTGGGGAACCATTCAAAGTAGACTTCACACATGGTTCCAGCAAGATGGTATAACTGCTCATACCGAAAGAGAAACAATGCAGTTGCTACGGCAGTGCTTTGGAGAGAGAAGAATCTCCTGCTTCAGCAATGCCCAGATTCTCTTGTGGGGATACCTGAAAGAGAGGGCTTACGTCAACAAACCGGAGACCCTGGTGCAACTGAAGGAGAACATCATTAGAGTAATCGGAGAAGTGAGGTCTGAAACTCTTGAGGGTGTTAGGGTGCAAGTTTTGGAAGGAGCATGGGCATGCGAAGCCGAAAATGGGTGCCATTTAAACGATGTCATTTTTCATATGTGGCGTAGTGGTGTTGCAAAATTTGACTCATGCATATTAATTTCCATTATGTCCTTTATATTGTACCAAAATTTCATACATTTATTTGTAAAGTTAAGGAAGTCATTAAAAACTGAAATACATCAGTGCCTTTTGGGACACCCTGTGTATATATATATATATAATAATATTAGGGACAAAATCCAAAATTACAGGTAAAAACTCAATTAAAATCAATTTATAAAAAATTAAAATTAAATTGAGCTTTATAGATAAAATATATAGTTTTAGGGAAAATAACCAAGTTTCAAGAACTCATCGATGAAAATCCACTATCACATATAGAAAAATTAATAATTAAAAGCACAATAAATGAGTATAATATAAAGTAAATTAAATATCATAATATAAATATAATATGTGCTTTTAATTATTAATTTTTCTATATGTGATAGTGGAATTTCATCGATGAGTTCTTGAAACTTGGTTATTTTCCCTAAAACTATATATATATATAAAAAAGTTGAAATTTGGAGAAAAACTAAAGGCAAAGACAGGTGCGTGAACAACAAGCAAAGTGTATTAGCTTGATGCTCAGGAAGATGAAAAAATCTTTTATATTTTGAGCCTACGCTCTTCAACAGAAAGGAATAAGAGAAAATAATGAGAGAGAGAATGAACAAAACTTATAGATTTCAGCGGTCGAGTCTAATATATATATATATATACCTACATTATACATACAAGAAAAAGTGGTGAGAAGATCTGTATTTTCAGTTATATATATAAATACTAGCAAGCTAGCATCACTATCGTGGCTGTTTATCTTCATTCTCATTGTCATTGTTGTTTATATGGTGGTGAAATTGAGGAAATGGTAGAATTGTTGGAGCATTGAACTAACTGTCCTGCTGTGTTTGTTCTGGCTTTTTATATTTGATTTCAAATCCCGAGGTCAATTTTGTCTTTCATCTCTCCAGGGCTGATAAACTAATAGTCAAAATATTGGAATCAATATTATTGATTAACCGCTTCCTAAAATTTATGGCTTTGTACCAATGTTAGAAACAATTACTTAATGTCTTGCACCTACTTTTCTATCCTAGTTTGAGCAATGTAAGGTTTAACCCACTCAACCATGAAATAAGCTAACCAATGAGGGTGTCTCTATACAATTGCCTGTCTTGTTAGAAACAGGAGCTAAAATTCCTTCAAATCGCAACTTGTCACATAAAATAAAGAAGAGTACATTGGATCTATAATCCAAGATACACCGAATCTAAAAATATTTTTAGGCTACGTAACTGTTGGTTATAGTTTTAGGTAAGAATTCAAATCCCCAATTCTATCTCACTATTATCATTAATATTTTCTCACATCGGCAGTTTTTGCAGTTTCGCAGTGTGCCTGCCCTTCCCACCCCCACCACCTGTCCCGGAAATCCCTATTCTCTGACCTCTATCTGATGTCTCTCCCATGAACACCTCCAAAGAAATCAAGACGAGCCAGTGAAGGAGTTCATTGTGCAAGAAATGGTAACCAAATCTCCTTCAAATTGCACACTTTAGTAAAAAATAAGGTCACATTGGACAATGTAGTCCTTGATATACAAAAAGACAGGATGGTCACAATAAAAATATCTTTGATCGTAAGTCTGCTAGACCCGGGGCTAAACAACAACAAATATGAGGTAAGAACTTCTTTTATCAGCCATGTAAAGTGAAGTAAATGGTGTTCTACTCAATGACACCAGTCAGTAGTTAATGCTTTAATCTCACATGCATCAAGTCTCCAATATTACCTTGATTAACACACACACACACACACACACTTCAAATTATCTAAATTTAATGATGAAAAGCTGACCTAATACCTCAACAGATATTTGGATGCAATTTATAAAATAGGATAAGTTTGTGTGCTGAGAGCAGAGTTGAATTCCAATGTGTCAAGGAAGGCTCTTCTTTGAAGCTCAGAATTAGCCATTGTAAGTATTCTCAAAGCACACAATCTTACAAATTATATCAACTATTTCTGTTGACACAGACTGACACTAGTTTTGCTCAGACTCTTGATGTTTTTCTTTGGTTATTTTTAATTCAGTGGTTCCCAAACTGACAAATATCACAGCCAGACACAGACACACAAGAATTAATGCCAACTACCACCACTACTACCATTTTAATGAAAAAGGCAAAATACAACTAGCATCTTTATAATTCTTTCTTCACCACATTGTTGGACAAGTTTAAAAAATTGGAAGTACTGTACATGTAGATTAAGTGGAAGTAAAATGCACATAGAAATATAACCTACGATAATGTTATGTTCATTGACAAAGCTCATCGATTCTAGAGTGAATGCTTGTCAAGGCAAGGCATGTCATCTTCTGCCTGTAGACAACTTCTGTATTTCATTATATACTTGCTAAAGCAGAAAAGCCTGTTTCACACAAAAATGTTGAACCAAATGGAAGCCAGATTTGTATTGCCTTCTTTGAACAATTCGGGTACTGTTGAGTAGATATGAATTTAGTCCAAAAGGTTTAAAAATTTAAACAGCTGAAACAACATTTTCCAAGTAGCATGAGCTGATATATCAATTTCTTCTCTTAACTAAAAAGTTTAACCAAATTAACCACACACATTATACACGAATAGGCTTTGCATGTTGTGCATGCATAACACCAAAAATAAGTGAACTCAATAACTATAGAAAGAGTAACTGAAAAGTACAAGGTCATTACATTTACTGTCAGTTCCCTCTTTCATTACCTCAGATTACAACCTCTCTGTCTCTCTATTTTTTTTAATGGTTTCATTCACTGACACGCAGGTATGCTGGGCAGCTGCCTTCAAGTGTTTAATTAATTATTATCATCCCCAGTACTTGTTTTAGCCAACCCAATTTACCCCGTGGCTTGCTCACGGGACACAAAGGGACACAAAGAGAACATGTAGAACAGCCTTCTAGTTTTTTGTCCAAATTCCACTTGTATGAATATTGATCACTTGAGACCACAATAGAAGACACATCAAGTGCTACACATTGAAATTGAACACGGAACCATGAGGTTATAAAACAAACATCTTAATCACAGCCATGTATAATATCTATCCATAGATTAGCTATCACTTATGATATAATAACTGGTACCGTGCTTTCATTAGTTGTAGGTGCCTCTGTAGTTGCAAGCAGATATATATATAGATGCTTGCTCAGCACTCTCATACTTAATCTAGGAGAATATTGAGGATAAGACAGCTGGAAGGAGAGGTAGCTGCACCAGTATTAGGCTGCTACACATTTTCAGTTGATTAGACAGGAGCAATGTGAAATAAAGACCCTTACAAGGACACACTGCAACATCAGTTCAGGAATCAAACCTACAAACTTATGGTCATAAGCCCAACACTCTAACCACAAGGCTACGTGCCTTCATACATATATCATCATTGTTTTAGCATCCACTTGTCTTTGCTTGCAGGAGATAGACAGAGTTTACTGAGGTAGATTTTCTGTAGCCAAATGCCCTCCTTCTTGCTAACTCAATTTTTTCCAAGCTAGGTAATATTTTTCAATGTTTTCACAAAATACTGGAAATGAATGACACAGCTTGTATGTCCATGACACTCATTTACAACAATCATGCAATGCCAAGACAAGGAGACACAAACATACACACACATATATACAATGGGGCTTCTTTCAGTTTCCACGTACCAAGTCTACTCATAAGGCTTTGGTCAGTGGGGACCATAACAGAAGATACTTGGCTAAGGTGCCAAACAGTGGGACTAAACCATGTGACTGGAAAGCGTACTTCTTAACCACATAGCCACTTAATATTTTTTGCATGGGTTTACTTGTTATAGTTACCAGTTAACTGTAAAGAAGGACAGAGCTTATTCAGGTAAGCTGGTGCAAGCAGAATTAAGAGCTTTGCTGACAGACACAACACAATGGCTATAGAAGTAAAAACACTTGTGATTAGTAATCCAATAAACGATCCTTGAAAGCACTGTGCCTCATTATTACTACATTTGACTTGTAAACTGGTGGTTAGAGGGAAAATATGGACAGGAAAAAAAATGTTCCACAAGGAAGTTGCTGGTTCAGTAGCAAAGCTAGTTTTGCCAGAAAATATAAAACGGACAGAAGTAAATGGCAATGTATAAAGAAGATATACATGAATTCTTCATATTAACTGGAACTATTCCAAACAGATAAAAGTTGCATGAAAATAAAGATTAATTTTTAAAATCACACTCACACATTATACATTACACACGCACACTCTCACACACATTTACGTATAAAATAACAAAAACATTTCTTTTTTAATTCTGGAAAATTGCAAGAAAAGATTAGATGGAATATATATTATTCAGCAAAAGTAGCAATAACCATCAAAGAAACGAAGAAATAATGAAATATCAGGCAAGTTGGCCACAATGAAGAATTAGTCAAAACAGCAGAAGATCTTGGGAGATATTGAAGTTCATGTAAACAGATATTAGTTGAAAGGGTGAATGATAGCACTAGGCTAAAATATGATAAAAATACATTAAATAGACCAAAAAAATATTTAACCAAGGGGAAGGAAGAGGTAATAATGTTTCCAAACAAGTTATGGCATCCAACGGCCTCCTCAACTTACAGCCATTGAATGGTAAAGATACAATAGAATATCTGTTATATTCTCTCCTACCACTCCTCTTCCAGACACAGACACACACACACACAATCTTTGCAACCTAACTACACAAATGTCATTTACGATTACTCGTTAATTTGAAAGAACTATCCTCAATTTCAAATGCCACATAGTCACTATCATCATCATCATCATCATAGCCATCATGTTCATCTTTCATACACTTATGAGCTAGATGGGGCACTATGACAGTTGGTCTATTTTATTTAGATCTTGACTAGTTTCAGAACCAAACCATCAAAATTTTCTTTTCTTGTTTTGAGATGATGCCAATAAATTCCTTCAGGCCCTGCCACATGGTTATGTCTGCTGCTTATTATATAACTGTACTCCCTCTCTACCCAACATTGTTTTCATTTTTGATTTCAAACCTGGTCTTGCCTGCTGCCATTACCACTGCCACCACCTTATCTCCATCCTTAATTCCACCCCACCCCTACCCTAAAAATATCAACCTATTTCTTGAACCTGCATTGAAACAAAAAAAAAAGGCCAAGTTCCTCAAATGAGTTATAGGATCTTTTTTTCCATCTTTTAAATAATAATCTCCCTTTTCAGAAATTAGAGAGAAGAGCTGAAAAAAATCTTCCAGTTTTTAAACACACAGTACTATCCTTATAACTACAACCACACCCTTTAATTCTCCCCATCCTTACCTGATAACATTTCCTGGCTTTAAAAATGGTATTTCAGTATAGTTTGAGGACAGAGAAAAGTGAAGTTGTTGTTGACACAGTAACCTTAGCAACAGTACAATGTAGAATGTGCAACACTTTCTCCAATGTACAGGGATGCTAATTATCATGAATATTCAACTCTTAAACAAGAGTTTTAGAACCCTGAGATTTACAGTGCATTTGGGTAAAGAGTCCTGAAACCACTCATATTCTACTTAATGCTAGCAAAAGATCCTCAATTCAAAGTCCAGCCATTATCTGGTGAGGAGTCCTATAAGCCATTAGGTCAGTGATTCCCAAGCTTTAAAAGGTGGCAACATATTTGCTTTACTAAAAATAAGACAAAACGCTACAAACGTATTTCTCCTATAGTTAGACATTCATTATACAGTAAAAACAAATGTAATGAATGCTTACTTTTAATTGGGAAATGAGATAAAATATTCTGACCTGACAACTTCACAGCACACAGGTTAGAAATCACTACTTTAAGTAATGGGAGAATCTCTAAAGATAATCTATGAAGTAGTGAATCTAGGACCTGAAGGAGCACATCTGTTGCAAAGCTATACCTAGAGGCAGAAATGAATTTAGCAGTGTAAGCTAATGAAACATATGTCAGGCTCAATGTTCTCTCATGCTACTTGACTCCATCTATCTCTAACAATTTTACAATTTTGTTGCTGCTTACCATGCAGTACCTATTTAGAGCCGATTGAGTTATTTGGTAGTACAGTATCTTGGTTACAGACACAATACCAGTGATAGGAGATGAATCACTGACTAGTTATCTGGCACCCTATCAACCATTCAGTGTTGCTATTTACTCAAGTCATTCATTCAATAATTAGTCATAAATAAGTTATTTTTGGTATTTTCACGTTGAATTGCAAACTTTCATAAACTTGAAAAAAGTTGTTATACTATTACAGAAAGGAAAAGTTTATCACGGTTTTAGGATTTATTTCATGTCACAAACCCGATAAGTAGGGTAACTCACTTTACTTTCATGCTCTCCACAATTGAGTAGGGCGGGTCACTATCTACAATTTCTGCAGTTCTATTAAGCACATAGAAATTTAATCTTCATCTCCAGCCCAGAATTAGATTTTAGACCTATGATTCTCAGCCTTTTGTAGCTCAGTGACCCCTTTCAGTAGAATGACATTTTACATACACCCCTTTTGCATCGTCATCATTTCAATGTCCACTCTTCTACAGCTGAACGCTCTTCCTGTCACCAAATCTCACCTGTTTCCAAATGAAGTAATATTTCCTCATGACTAGACATGTTTTCACAGAAGACTGGAAATGAAAGACAACACTTGCACAATGGTGAGACTCATTTACAACTGTCATCTGATGTCAAAGCAAGGAAACAGTAACACACACACACAAAGCTTCTTTCAGTTTCTATCAATCAAATCCACTCACAAGGCTTTGGTTGACCTAGAGTTATAATAGAAGGCACTTGCTCAAGGTGCTTTGCAATCGTGTGGTTCCTGGTTCAATCCTACAACACTAGGCAAATGTTTTTTTTTACCATAATCTCAGGTTGACCAATACTTCTTAAGAAAAATTTTGTACAGTGGGGAAAAAACTGGTACATTTAAACAGAAATAACCTGTGGTATTCATACCCAACTTGTTATCTACTCATGCCAAATGTTCTATTTTATATTTTGTACCATACAAGAATGTTGAAATAACAACCAGGCAAAATGCAAGGGTTGGTATAATTAATTCAAACTAACTGAAGGCGATGCCCCAGCATGGTCGCAATGCAATTATTGAAACTAGTAAAAAAGAAAGGAAAGAAAAGAAGTTCCCACTGTGCACAGAAAGTACACAATAACAATACTGCACTTGATTATGTAATGAAAGCACACAATAACAATAAGACTATTATAATAATAATAATAATAATAATAACAACACCAATACACTTTGATCTTAGCTAAAAGGCTGAGTAGCTATAAAGGATTAATAACAATAACAACAATAATAAATAAATAAACACTTCTGAGATTGCATAACTTCATATTGGCTGGATACTGATAGAGATTAATTAGTTACTCCTCTTTGAAAGGTGTTGCAATTACTAATTATCAACTCAACAAGTATGTTAATTAAAGTCATATGTTTGACTATTTGCCCCCCCGCCACCAGTTGTGCCTACACGAATATGCATAGTGTATGTGTGTGTATGTGTGTGTGTGTGTGTGTGTGTGCGCGCAAGCACAAACAGATATGGAAATATACATACAATCCACAGAGATATAAACAAACAGACACAGACACACACACACACAATTTGAATTCTGAAAGAACTATCCTCCTACATGAAACAAACAACAATGAAATGCCATCTTCAGCTACAAGCTGGAGAGTCGGTGAAATCAGCAGAGTGTTTCTCCACAAATTGCTGGCATCAACTCATTAGAAGTGACAAGACAATCAAACTAGAAAGGTAAAATCTGCTAACGAAGTAGGTTATGCTAACAATGTCTGTGTTGGATAGTCCTTAGCAGAGAAAGAAAGCTCTAGCTAAATGCTGACCAAAAAGGCCTGATGAACTGAATTTATAAGTTCGAAAATAGAATATTTAGAAAGTGTGCTGCAAGGTAACTTGTTGGAACCTCATGTTCGGCTCTATAAGACCCATAAATTTTAGCTAATCAAGTTGTGTGTGTGTTCGCGTGCATGTGTTCATACCTGTATCTTCAAACACAAATCTGTGTTTGCACACACACATATACACAATTACAGTAAAATATATATATGCATGTATATATATATATATATATATATATATATATATATATATATATATATATGTATATATTCATACATACATGCAATTACATATAAATATAGATACATGTATGTGTACACAAATACTCCTTCTCCACTCCCAACACACTAATGAGATGATATTATGTGAATAGCTGGACCCTTTGTAAGGACAGATACCTACCAAACCCCTATCACCCCACCAATTCATTCTTTAGGTAGTCAAGATAGTTAATAACACTGTCAAGGTCATAAGTGGGGGTAACATATCTACAAACAGGAACTGAAAATAGTCTCACACAGTCCACCCACTGGTACCTCTAACACTACTACATTGTAGTGGTTTCCTTTTTTTAACCTTTTAGTGAGGAAGGAAGACAATGCCCATGTCACTATAAGGCATTTGTAAAGACTGGTGGGGAAGGAGTGAGTTATCCTCAAACCAGAGACATAGCAAGAACACTTACAACAGAATAGACTGCTAAAAGCACACAAGTAGTGCCAAGTATTGGTGCTAATTTTTTTTTTGTTACAAACCTGCCTGAGACTGCTCCTGGTTCGATGATACAAACTTTGTTTTAAAGTGATTTAAATTGAAACCTTCTCTCATTTAAGTCACAAACAAGAATTTAGTAAAATAACTTCGTCATTATCAAATGACAAAGCTATTTCACTAAATTTATTATTTTCAAAATTAACTGAAACAAAAGTAATGCATTTTAACAAAAGTGTTAAACCAGGCAACAGATTTAATCTGTCACCTAAATAGGCCATAGCAAAATAGGAATTCGAAAAAGTAATCAACTAGAACAGATATTACAAGGCAAACCATCAACCCAGATTGATACTTTTTTACAAACCCTGAAAGGATGAAAAACAAACCTGACCTTATTAGGATTTGAACAAAGACTGCAAAAGAGTCAGAATGAACATTATAAAGAATTTTATTTGATGCTATAACAACTCTACCAATACATTATATATTTATTAAAGAGCAAATACTTAAGATAATATACCTTTGTCTAGGGTCTTATTCTGGGATAATTGGAGGAAGTTAGATAGTTAATTAAAGCTTAGCTGAAGGACAGTAATTAGATTGGAGTAGGTGGCATGACCAGCAAGAGAATTTCAGGTGGGTATAATATTGTGAGTAGAACTGAAAAGTGGGTTTATACTGAACAAAACGTAGCTTAATAAAACAGAATATCAGACATTGTTCTAACAGCAGCAGCAGAAGAGATAGTGGAATTTAGTAGCCAAAGATAAACACCAGCAAGAAAAGTGAAAAATCAGTAGTTTAAGAACAAGGTCCATTGAAATATGCAATTAGACAATCCCTTGTCACTTTTGCTTTCAGAAATGCAGTGAACCAGTGATTGTCCCATTAGAAGCCTGTAACCAACAATCCTGTTCACATATTGCAAGATGAGAATTAAAAAGAAATAGAAAAATCAGCAAAACCTCACAGGTATCGATTCAACTGATTTTAAACTCTTTCCAAAATCTGTGGCCTTTTATCAACCCCAAAAGGATGAAAACAAAAACCAATGCTAGTAGGACGTGAACTCAAGAGAAATGTGACAAAACATCACAAGTCATCCTGAAGGAGTGGCAGGAAGTGAAATTATGCCCTGAGTGGATTTGATCTCAGAACTGGGAAAAAGAAATCCAAAATGTAACGCAGCAAAAAATAATAAATAAATAAAATTTCAAAAATTAACTAACTAAATACACCAAGAAATAAAACTTCCTAACATCAAAATGAAGACAAAAAAAAAACAAAACAAACAAGTAACAATTAGTTAAAAATTTTCCCAACATTGTTAACTGGAAACACACACCCGCACTCACTCCAAACAACCCATCACCTCTATTTGTTGTAATTCATCAGATTCCCTGCAAATGCTAAGGTCTTACAATTTGTGTTGACCTTTCATAGCAGCCGTACATTCTTTACATAACCAGGACTGCATCACAAAGGTAGGGTTTCCTTCCTTTTCAAAGTCAGAAAATACTTCAGATTTGAAAAGCAACCAACTTCTTACAGCGCAAATGTTCTTCAAAAAATAAACAAACAAAAAGTATTTTTTCTTCAATGAAGACATGACCTCGACCACACACACACATGTATGTGCAAGCAGACGTGTATGTGTACACAAATTATATGCAGCATCCAAGGTATAAAGACTGAATACCTGACAGGCAAACCCTCATTTAATGCCATACTACATCTAATGCTTTGTATAGCTGTGTCTGTCATTTCAATTAGTACGACTACAGCTTTTGCTCCTCCAAACTGAATGCAATCACTACTTACTCCATATTAAATACTCTAGGTAAAAATGGACTAAGTCGGCATTGCAATGAATTACCAACCATTTTTTTTATTTAATATGAAGGAAGGAACAGTGCTCCAAGACCAATGAGACTGATACTGTTAATATTCTGTGCAAACTGTTGCAAGTCAATGGGTGGAAGGAAAATGTGTAAAAGGAGGGAATTCCAGAGAGCTGTTCCGGGAAGACTGGGGGGTGGGGGGTTTAACACCATACAAGTGATAAGAGGAGGAGAAACAAGAGTGTGGGATGTACATGAATAGAAGTGGCATGAAACCAGCCATTCAATATCTATGAGACCATTGTAGTTGCAGTAGAAAGGACAGTGAGAGGGGACAGTTTATCTGCGAGCTAGAGGTTGGAATGTTTCCGAGCAACTTTACACCAATACATCATGTAGCATTTTAAAAACTTTTTGGATGAACACTAGGATGCCTGTGTCTATTCTCAAGTCCAAATTCATTGGTGCCACAATGTGTGTTTGCTACTTAGTTTTTCATACCACAATCCACATAGAAAACAGGAAACAGATACAACCAAATCAATATTACTGCTTTAGATGGGACTGATGTCTTAACTGTGGTGAGATTATAGATTTATCTCTTGTTTGTTTAACATTACAAAACCAGCAATGGCTCTTGAGATAAAGTGTTAAAGGGTAAGCTCATTAATATAGAATGAAACTTGCTAGAAATGTCTTTGACCCCTGAGCAAGGTAGCTCATTCACCTTTCTCCAGTTTACTCAACTGAACAAAAGTAGGCAGGTTCACAACTGAGTTGTTAATGGTAAGAAGGGCAACCAGTTCCAAAAACAATTGAAGACCCTAGTTCTAAAAGTGCTTTAATTGTTCACACATGAGCAATTCACTTAATGATTTACTAATTATTATTATTTCTGATATTTCTAAGTTAGCTGACCAGGGATGTGGACCCAGAGTGCTGGAATCAATGCAGATGTTTCTCAGCCCTAACCTCTGTCAGTCAATATGAGGAGGAAAAGAAAACGGAGAGGATTTTACTTTGAATATTTGCAACAAAAGAAGTCTGCTAAAAGCATCCACAGCCAAAAAGAGTGTCGTACCTAAAGCTCTGTAAGTAAAGATTAAATTACATTTAAATTAGGTTTCTTTATTGAATGAAAAATACCTCCAGTCGATTATTAAAGCTCACTTACCAACAAATAGTAACCATTAGACCAGAAACATGCTAAATGGTCCAACTAATCAGAACCAACAAGCTTCATACTATCATCATCATCATCACCACCAGCCTAGCCTATATGACGTACCAACAAGGGAGCCTTTATGTAGTTGTTCAATCTGCTAGAAACAACAGCAAAATCTTCCTCAAATCACACCCTACTATCTTAGAAAGACACATAGGATAATTTGGCTCAGTGTCTTTGCACATAGGAAAAAGATAGCATGATCGTAGCTGGAAACCTGTTGCTGACAGATCTGCTTAATCAGGGATGACCAGAGACAAAATATGATGTATCTTCCATTTTTGCTTTTGTCATCCAAAAGTGTCTCAGCCAACGAGCACTAAACACTTAGCTCAATCCTTCCTTTTCCGAATTATTGTTGTCATCAGTCTAGACGATGAAGGGCATCCAGCCATAGAAAACCATGCCAAATCAGACTGGAGTCTGGTGCAGCCTTCCAGTGTGCCAGCCCAGTCAAACCGTCCAACCCATGCCAACATGGACAATGGACGTCAAATGCCAACATGGACAATGGACGTCAAATGCCAGCATTGGACAATGGACATCAAATGATGATGATAATATATATTACATACATTTAATAGGTGCCAAAACAGACACAAAAGCCTAGTATAGTCTTCTACCTGGCTGGCTCCTGTCAAACCGTCCAACCCATGCTAACATGGAAGGCAGACATTAAACAATGATCACACACATACACAATGATCACACACATACATATAATTAATTTTAACATCTGTTTTGCAATGCCTGGGCAGCCCGGCAAGTTTTCTCCCTACACAGCATGTCACCAATCAACAGTTCTTTGTCATCTCCATGACATGCAACAGCTTCAGATCCACCACTTTGTCCCATGTCTTCCTGTGGTCTATTTTTCTTTATACAGCCATCCTCCTCCATACATATCAAACACCAATACAAATGCAGTTTTCTTTCTTACAAACTTCTCTTGATTCTTCTTCTGTTCAATTTTTCTCACACCTTAATCAGACTCAATCATTCATGCACAGTCGTATTATGTAATGTTACACAACCAGCAGAGCTTGGATGCTCATTTCTTTTTAGTCTTTGTAAATCCTCTGCATATAAACACACACACATACACTAACACTGCTGCTGGTTAACCCCAAGTCAACTCTGTTTAAACTTATCTATGATTGCCCAGTTTTATTCGAAGTATCCATATTATCCAATCCAGCTTTTCTTGTTACTTAACTCTAGGTCACCTCTCATCCAACAAACTTATGATCAAAAATGTTCCAGCTATGACCATCTCATTTATTATCCAAGCAATGTACCTATGATTATATTCTCTAACAGCCCTGCTTCCATTTTAAAATCATACGGTGTGATTGGAGTAGATTTGACAGCTATTTCTAGAAAGCCTACTGACCATGTAGACCTTCCCACATTGGTTTGAGATTCAGAGGTATTGGTATTCAACATAGTTACCTTTACCATTTGTAATTGAAAATAATATAGGATAATTGAAAAAGAAGAAAAAAAATTAATGTGATGCAAATGAAAAGATTGGACAGAGTTAATTATAGAAAATTACATTTTTCCAGGAAAGATAATTGAAGATTAATTTTGGATTGTATTATGCGAGACTTAAATTGAGACAAAAGCAAGTTATCAATAAGAAGTAATTTTTCAGAGCAATATGAACATGGATAGTGATTGAATGATAGGGAGATTTGGATGGTAAAAAAAAATAAAGAATCAGTTTTTATTCTCCATTGTAATTTTTTTTTCCAACAGAAACTTGAACACCAAGTGTGTGTGTATGTATGTGTATTCTTTGGTTAATTTTTCTGCTAGAATGGGTTAGACAGATATATTGATGCATTATTTTACAGCTGAATGTCCTTCCTGTAGTTAATCCTTACCTGTTTCTCAAGTAAGG
>NC_068990.1:89288724-89292413 GCF_001194135.2 Octopus bimaculoides | reverse complement strand
TCACACATCTTTGAAGGTATGGTGGGGTGGGGGGTGGGGGGTGCAGGCAGTGAAAGAAATACAAGTGGCAGTACAGGAAGAGCAGCAGTATATTAAATATATTGACAGATCAAAAAATAGGGAGATGATGTGTGAGGTGGGAGAGAGTGAGATGTACAGCAAAAGATGGATGCCCGAGGTACATAGGGATGGCGACATGAGGAGGAAGACAGAGGTGGTGTGCACCAATGGCAGACATGAGAGGATGATGAAAATGAGATGTGGCAGTCTTAAGATATAACTCAGGGGAAAGGATGAGATAACTGGAGGCAGAAGAGAAAACAAAGTAGGAAAGGATGATGTTGAGAATGACAGATGGATTTTCAAAGGAAGTGGTTCCAGGGAAAGGGGCATTTAGCTGGTAGCACAAAATGTGGTTCACATATGGGCAGATTCTTTTCTCATGTGATTACAGCAGTTGAATAGTACTGAAGTTAGAAGAATGGTGGGGATGGGGTTAAGAACACGAGAGGTGGGAAGACTTGACAGGAACAGACAGGGTGCAGAAGCAGGGCCCAGTGAGTATAAAGACATAAGCATAATACTTTTAAGACCTCACTTTTGCTGTGATGGATGGGTCTTCTTGACCACAATGAATCACCAATCATCTTGGTCCTTTGTCATCTCTTCCACAAGGCTCAGGACTTTGAGATCAACCTTCATTTTGTCCCATGTTTCCTTTGGGTCTCCTTCTGCAAGTGCCATGCATTTTAGTAACCAGCACTTCTTTAGAAAGCTGTTCTCTCACCCATATGCATCACAAGACCATATCAGTACAGCCATCTCCCTTACACACACCCAATTCCTTTTATACCCATTTCCCCTCTCAACACAGTAGCATTTTGTCCTACATACACACTGGGCATATTAGTTCCATTCTTTTTCTAGTCTTTGCAGGTCTTCTGCATTCAGGACCCAGGTCTCATTACCATGTAGCATTGCTGTTCATACACAAGCATCATACAATCTGCCTTTTACTCTAAGAAAGAGTGACTTTTGTTAACAACAGGGATAATAGCTCTATGAACTTTCTCCATCCTGTTCTTATTCTAGCAACAATACTTTCAGAACATCCTCCTCTACTGCTAAGTAGATCACCCAGTTTCTCACAGAAACTATTTACTACCTCTAGAGAGCCTCCTGGACATTCAAGGAAATTTATTTCTACTCTCTTTGTTAATCTTCTTGTGATTCCACTGCAACTTTTGTGTGCATAGCTTGCACTTGGTACACTATATGGAATTATTCTTGCCTATATATCAAACAGGGCCATTAAGCTGAAAGGAGCAGAGTACTGCCTACTAGAAATTTGGTCTTTGCTAAGTTAATTTTAAGTCCCTTTCATTCCAAGTTTTGCTTCTATGCCTGGAATTTATTTTCTAATTTTACTACAGATTCCACTAAAACGAGGTCAGGTCATCAGCACATAATAGTTCCCAAGAGCAATAGTCTATAGGACATTGATGAACAGGAGGGGACTGAGAACCGAGCCTGTGGGATGAAGTTAAAATTATAGACAGAGAACACCACTGGAAAATAGGAAAACTAAAAGAAGCAGCACATATGCTAGGACACAACAACTCCCTAAGCAAACCGAGTGCAGATACGAGTAGCATATGGGAACTGGTATTAAGGAAGGATAGGAAAATATTTGATTTATAAGCCCTAAAATTCACTCCATAATTGCCCACGAGGATATGGTAGAGTGGTTAAGAGTGCGGGCTACTAACCCCAAGATCCCGAGTTCGATTCCAGGCAGTGACCCAAACAACAACAAACACCTTAGGAATGAGAACCCAGGTTCGAAATTTCCCCAAGACACCAAACAAGATAAGGATAAATATCCATAATGTATATAATTCCACATTTCTTAAATATAGAACTGTATTTCATAACTTTGTCCAACAATGTGATACCTCTGTAATTCTGTCTAAAGCATCACCTTTACTTGTTAATGACTATAATGCAGCTATACCAGTTATTGTTTATAACACTTTCCTGTACAACCTGATTAACTACATGGTTGACTACGCCCATATCCTATACCAGATATTTTAAGCACCTTAGCAGTGATTCCTGATATTAGGAGGTTCCCCTTGTGATGTTTGCACTCTACATTAAAACAGTGTTGCTGTGTTTATATCTCCATTAAAAACATATCCAGTCATTCAGCTGTTTCACACTACTTGGAAACAAATAAGGGCTGATAACAAGAAGAGCATCCAGCTGTTGGACAACTGTCTCGATAAATCTCATCTGACCCATGTCAACATGGAAAAGTGAATGTTAAAACGACAATAATGATGATGATGATGACTGGTGGTATTATGGACTTAGTATCTTCTATCTTTCACATTTCCATAATACCGCCTGAAGAATTACATTTGTATAACTGAGAACCAATTCCAGACAGAAAAGAGCAACAGACCCAGATATAGATATACCTTAATTGGAGTTATCAAATTTAAAAGTAATTTTCTATGTTAGTAATAAAATTAGCAGATAAATAATTCATCTATAAAAATAAAATAAACATAAAAAATGAATGACATATCCTTCCTTTTCCAAATAATAAGTAATAAGACCTATTTTGTCACTGGCTAAAACAACTAGTCTATTATCAATGTTGACAGGATACACACACCTTGCACCAAGCAGAGTTTGTGTGCGTGTAACACTGATATTAATAACTACCCAAACCAAAAGCACATGCTAACCCCCCAACAGATATAATGCGTTTCTCAATACATTGCAATTCAAATTAAATTAAATTGAGAATAATTCAAAATTAAGAAATACTCAGAAAGTGGTATTGCATCAATGTTATAGAAATTGTAACTCAGATTTGGTAAACCTTTAAGAAAATATATGCCTCTTTAAGTAGCGATATATATAGATATGTACCTTGCAAGACAAAAATTTCCACTGGCCTATAGTTTCTGCTTGCAGAGAGAGAGAGAGAGAGAGAGAGAGAGAGAGGGAGAGAGAGAGAGGGAGAGAGAGAGAGAGAGAGAGAGAGAGTAGAGAAGACAGTGACTGCAGATGAACTAAGGTAAAATATATTTATACAGACATATTTTATCTTTTGTTTCATTAGACTGCAGCCATGCTGGGGCACTGCCTTGAAGAATTTTACTCAAACAAATCAACCCAGGACTTTTTTTCTTTCAAATTTGATATTTATTCCATTGGTCTCTTTTCTATTCATTAAACTGCTAAGTTATGTGGATGTAAACACACCAACACTGATTGTCAAACAGTGGTGGGGGACAAATACAGACACTAACAGATTAGATAGACAGACAGATACACACACATTCAATGGGCTTCTTTCAGTTTCCATCTACTGACAAGACTTTAGTTGGCCCAAGGCTAGAAAAGATTTGCCAATGTTCTGCGCCGTGAGGACCAAAGACTTGAGGTATTTCGTGTCACAAGACAGTGTAGGAGAGAGAATAGTGATGTAGTAGGAGAGAAATGTGTTCGCATGGATGATGGTACGCTTGCTCTAAATGAGGCTGCAAAGAAAGAGGTCTGGAGAAGCTACTACGATAGATTGCTTAATAAAGAGAATGAATGGGAGAAATAGAGTCTGCCATATGTTGACCCAACAGAGGGACCAGCTATCCGAGTTGACAGTACCATGGTAG
>NC_068990.1:89230524-89287405 GCF_001194135.2 Octopus bimaculoides | reverse complement strand
TTCGTGTGGGTGACACGTAAAAGCACCCACTACACTCTCTGAGTGGTTGGCGTTAGGAAGGGCATCCAGCTGTAGAAACTCTGCCAAATCAGATTGGAGCCTGGTGTAGCCATCTGGTTTCACCAGTCCTCAGTCAAATCGTCCAACCCATGCTAGCATGGAAAGCGGACGTTAAACAACGACGACGACACTTGCCCAAGGTGCCACACAATGTGATTGAACCTGGAACTATGTGGTTGGGAAGTAAAATTCTGACTATATGCTTGCACCTGTATATCATCATAATTTCTCTTAGCTCATTTGTGCAATACCTCCCACACACACACACACAAGGAAAGTGAAAAATATATACATAAAAACAAAAAAAAAACTATTAACTGAAAAAAAAGAATTCAATAAGTAGAGTTAGATATAATTTCTTTTTCAAATGTGATAGTAACTTTGAAGTTTCATCAAATCTGGCCTTTCAAGTGTGTGTGTGTGCACGTGTGTGTGCATGTAAAACACATTTATGTTATCAGAAATATTGTTTACTCTACAAACATAGTTCAAAGAACTAGTTCCTAAAAATAATATATAATAAATTTAACTAACTGCCATGCTTTAAACAAGTATCAACTAGATGATGAGAACCAGAACATTTTAAGGGAAAATGCTAGTGGCCACAGCAAATTTTCAAATAAAGGAAACATTTTATTATTCCTGTTTTTAATAAATGATTTTATACACAGAGGAAGAAAATTAACAAAAATGACTGTGTGAGAGAGAGAGAGAGAGACCTGTTGGCTGTCATCCAATGGGCGAAAAAGAACAATATGCTGCTGAACGAGGACAACTTTGAGTTAATCTACTTCAAAAAGAGGATACCCTAAAACTCCCATACTCTCTTCCTTCAGGTGAAACTCTCATGGCATTCAGCAACATCGGAAACTTGGGAGTAATTGTGGACAACAACATAAGCTGGGCCATTCATATAAACAGCAAAGTCGACATGGCCCACAAAACGTGTTCCTGGATTCTCAGAACTTTCCAATCAAGAAATATCCACACCATTAGCCTGACCCCACCTTGAATACTGTTGCCTATTGTGGTATCCCCACATGAAACAAAGTATCATGAAAGTTGAAGCATCTCAAAGGTCAATTACAAAAAAAAAAACATACATGACATGACAAGGCTTGACTTTTGGGGTTGACTAGAAAAACTCAAGCTTTATTCTCAACGTCACCATGAGCACTACATCTGCATGATGTGGAATATATTCCATCAGCATTGCCCAAATGATGTTGACATCACTTTTAAGATACACCCAAGGATTGGGCCCCATGCTACCTGCCCACAACATAAATCACACTCGCATCTCATAAGAACAATATGGCACAATTATTTCACCTCAATTCGCCCCACTCTGTTTAACATAAAACCAAAACACATTAAAGCAGAAAAAGACACCCTTAAGTTCAAGAAGTCTTTGAACAAATTCCTTCAAAAATCCTGGATAGACCTCCTACACACGGATATGTCTCTGTAAACAATAACTCTCTACTTGAGTGAGCCAGGTTGTCCGATTCCTGATTTGAATGAGTTTGCCGGGCGGTGGTCTTAAGTTAGACATGGCCTGGGCCAATACTGGCCGAAACCTAACAAAATGTCTGTGAGCGTGTGTTTGTATATATGCCCATATGTGTGTGTATATATATTTTTATATCTCATGTTTATGTTTATTCTTTGAATGATTTTAGGTATTTTCTTAGGGATTTGTCCTGAACGGTGACTGATTTGGGAGTAAAATCATTTCCCCATTCTAATGAACTTGGATAGAATTTGCTTATGATTTTATATAATCCTATTTCAACCATGAAACGCGCTTAGTCTATGTACTAGCACTAACTTCTATACATTTATACTTCCATACTGTATATTATCGTATTAATTTTTACTGTCCAATTTATAAATTTGACTTTTAAATTAATATTTCTATGATATATTTATGTAATTTGTTATTTGATTAAAATTTTTAGATTAAAATATTAGATATATTAAGATGGTTTGACTGGCTCTTGTGCGGGGCCGTCATAGGATTTTCGAGCGAGATCGTTGCCAGTGCCCCTGGGCTGGCTCTTGTGCGGGTGACACATGAAATGCACCATTTTGAGCGTGACCGTTGCCAGTGCCGCCTTCTATCATTCAAAAAGTCATGTAACCAATCTCTGAGTTTTCTAGCTATGCCAGGATAACGCAGTTTGTTGCATATCATACCATGATCCACTTTGTCAAAAGCTTTTGCAAAATCAAGGTATATTACGTCCACAATTGAGTTGTTGAGTAACTGCCTCAACGCCCAGTCAAGTTGATCATAGAACTGAACAGCCAGGACACATGTCAAGGTATTTCTTCCAATGCTCAAACAATTCTACCAAATTATCATGCCTTAATAATAATAATAATAATAATAATTGTTTCTAACATAGGTGCAAGGCTTGAAATCTGGGGAGGAGAGGAGAGACAATTATTTCAACATCAGTACTTAACTGGTATTTTATTTTATCAACCCCAAAAAGATGAAAAGCAAAGTTGACCCCAGCAGGGATTTGAAGAGAAATATAAAGAGCCTGAACAAATACCACATTGCATTTCTCTGACACTAATAATTCTGCCATTCCAAAACTATAATAATAATAATAATAATAATAATGTTAATATTTGTTACTTTAGTACTGACAGAGGTTGAGAGATCTTGAAAGTGAATGAAGAAAAAAAAGAGAATAGCAAAAACTTCAAACTAAATAAAATAGCTTTTCCATTAGTCAAACAAAGCCACATCTTTATTGCAATGTAAGTAATCTGACCTTAAGCTGTCTATCAATTACCAACACAGACAGTTTGAAATTCCAACAAGACAAGATGTCTGACATACCAGTGTGGCTGCTGCACCAAGAAACTATAGTTGTGATCAGTGGTACACCATTTAGCTTGGTAACCATGTCACAAACTAAGCTTGCTCTTGACTAATTGTCAGTAGAAGTTGTCTTTCAAATATATCAATCGCTCTCTCATATATATATGCATGCATGCATGTGTATATATAATTTTATATTCAGATATACACCATATAGCATGCTGTTTAAAGCTCCTTCACAGTATTCGGTTCCCTGATGTCAATGACAGTATGGAGGTATATGCCACTGGATTTACTTCAGGAATTCCTTCATGTCTGTAGAGTTTGTAAAAAATAAGAGAAAGAAAATAGAATTCACGAGACTCTTTATTCAGAACCACTATAAAAAGTACTTCGGGTTTTTAAAAAAATTTTTATATGCTGTTTCACTTGATGCACAGTAAACTACGATTACCAAAATGTGTTGTTATAGAGATAAGCAAAACAGCAAATAAAAAATTAGGTGCTTTTTGAAAAGTCACCTGAGGAAATGCATCTGCACCTACAATGCATGACAACTGTTTGTACAGCAGCTCACCTGTAAGGTACCGGCACACAATGGGTTGAAACAATCATAGTGGTTCTGAAGAATCTCATGAATTCCCATTTTCTTTATCTCTTATATATATATATATATAGATGGATGGACACACACCAAATATGTGAATAGTAGATAAAATAATGTGCTTTGTTGAGTTAAAATGACTTGTAAGAGAAACAGGAGACCAACAATTGGAAGGTTTTGAGTAAGGCCGTTGAGTAAGGCAAGTGACATGTACTCTTAGTCACAGGTATGCATTGTATATGCGCACATCGTATGAAAGATTCTGTTATGAATAGTATCCCATGTTGCTGTCACAATATTGTCAAACTAAAACAAAGTTTGCAGAGAGAAAATATGATGGTGACAACAGAAAGCAACTGCATTGAAGATAAAATTGAGAAGGCATGAGAAAGGAAGTGGTGTTGAACCTCACACAGGAAACAGTACAAGATGAATGGGTGTAGCAACAAACTGCTTTGCAGACACATCAAACTCGTATGAAAATGGTGAAAATAAAATTTGAAAACAATGTCTATGACGATGTGCATGCAAGTTAAATATTATTAAAGTTTTGCTTGCTAAATATGGCATCAAAACCTAGTAGAAATGTCCCCAAAACTACTGCCTCCACCTGTATTCTAGAATCAACCTGAGAAACTAGGATCTTTGAAAATACTTTACCATCAATATAATCCGATAAAGTTAATTTATCATTTGTCACACACCAGGTTTCTTCATAATTTGCTTTCTGAATAGGAGAGCTTTCCAAACATTTAACCTTTTCAAATTTAAACAGGCCAAAATCTGGTCCCCATATTGGCTTATATTTATTCAAAGCAACCATACCTAACCTTGTTGACACTGTAAAGTTACAAAGTCACATAGATTTAGTTTCATCGATTCTGTATGATAAATATATCAACATATAGATGCAGGTATGGCTGTGTGGTAAGTAGCTTGCTTCCCAACCACATGATTCCGGGTTCAGTCCCACTACGTGGCACCTTGGGCATGTGTCTGCTGCTACAGCCTTGGGCTGATCGAAGTCTTATGAGTGGATTTGGTAGATGGAAACTGAAAGAAGCCCGTTGTGTATATATATGTATGTATTTGTGTGTCCATGTTTGTCCCCCAACCATCACTTGACAACCGCTGTTGGTGTGTTTAAGTGGTTCAGCAAAAAGAGACTGATAGAATAAGTACTAGGTTTACAAGGACTAAGTCCTGGGGTTGAGTTGTTCGACTAAAGGCAGTGCTCCAGCATGGCGGCAGTCAAATGAGTGAAACAAGTAAAAGAATAATATCTAATGACAGTAGTAGACCAACTACCAAATATTTAAACTGGTTTGTCTTATCATGCAAAGAAATCAAAACCTTAAATCTGGATTTAATTCATTACTTGATTATGGTAGACTTCAGGCAGTTAGCACCACTCACTTTATATATGGACATTAAAAATGTTGTTTTATTGAACTGAGGACCTTGTTTCAGTCTATGAAAGACAATCATGTTAATTTATTCTGACCACCCTCGGCTTAAAATAAGAAAACATTAAAAAAAATACTTAATCATGGATATATATTGTGTATCGGTTAATCAAAAGAAGAAAATCAGTGCCCATGGATCCTCAAGTTTAGTGGTTCCCAACTAGGGTCCATATTAGATTTCTGGGGGTCCGCACAACAAAATAGTACATTGGGGATCCACAATAGTATCTTACGGGGCCCTGAATAAATTTTGCTTTAGATGTACGTACTAGTATGTATTGCAAGAAATAGTTGGGTTTCTTTCTCTAACATTTTTCATAGTTCAACCTACACAAGTTAATGTGTAGAAGACAAAATAGGGATTTTGAAAGAACTTTTGATAAAATTAGTTTTTTTAAACATCTAATGGCCATGGGGGTCCACTAGAATAAAATAGTAATCAAAGGGATCCATAGTTAAAAAATGGCTGAGAAACCCTGCTCTAGGCCCATCCAAGCTGGGAGTGTGCAAGAGAGAGAGAGAGAGAGAGGCAGACAGACGGGGGTGGGGGAGAGAGTAGGGGGAACAAAGGTTAGTGTGTAGTTATTGTTCAGTTGGTGTTCATGTAAGTTAGTGGTTGGAAAGAAAACAAGAAAAAGTTGTTCTAGCAGATTAGTGAGAGGGTGGGGTACCGAAATGGAGGGAGGGGAAGGTCTAGGAAAAGAGAGTTAAGCATAAAGATAGGGAACAAATAACATTGACAGGAGATGGAAAGACAGGTGCATGGAGCTGGTTTAGGTGAGGAGTGGGGTTCAGAAGAGCAAAAGTAGTGATAGGTCATAACCAAGTGACAGGTAGGTGAGTTCTTGTAAGAGTGTGATGGTATCAAACAGTCCCCGTTTTATTACATTAGTAAAAGATATAATTCCCCCAAAATCAAGAACCTACAAGCCTAATTAACAGCTCTAGTTGACTCAACATTAATTAGATGAGAAACGAACACCTTTCTCTAAGATGTTCATTTATAGACACAGCTTTTCCAAAGTAACACAAAACACTCTTCAATTCCATCATGCTGACATTGTTTTATGGAAATGGAAGTGAATTATACATTATTTACATTTGACGGATATTTGTCCTCATCTTTGTTGTTAACACAAGGCTTTGGTCAGCGCTAGGCTATAGTAGAGACACTTGCCTAAGGTACACATAGGAGAACTGAACCTGGAATCATGTGGTTCAGAAGCAAATCTCTTACCATACAGTCGCACCTGCACCTTTTATATATTCAATAAACATATGTTTAGCCTTGCGTTGCACCTATCATATAGTTAACAAACAAAATACTTAACCTTCGCTGTGAAAACAGTGTCTGTGGTTTAAACCACAAAGTTCTCACTTACCAGGATGGGCAATGGGATCAACCAGTTTTGGCTTGTCAGAATTATTTACTTCCTCCTAGCAACCAAAGCAATGCCATGTTACTGCTTATGGAAAATATAAAATAAAATCGGGACAGGCCTGACAACTTTTATAACACAGTGCATATAAGTTAACACAGTGACAGTTCTCCAATTAATTAAATTACTCTATGTCATGTCTATTTACAGCTAAATGGACCCAACTGTCAATTACTATCTTCACCATGGTCAGAATAAAAACCAGTGACAGAATATTAACCA
Source organism: Octopus bimaculoides (assembly GCF_001194135.2). Lineage (NCBI taxonomy): Eukaryota > Metazoa > Mollusca > Cephalopoda > Octopoda > Octopodidae > Octopus > Octopus bimaculoides. Next base: position 89,280,775 of record NC_068990.1, on the reverse strand, counting down.
CTGACCTTTCAAGTTGTGTGTCCAGTCAGTTGCCCATCCATGGATGAATCAAAGAAAAAAAAAACAAATATGAAAAGTAAATTCATACACAACTAAATGATCCAGAACCGAAATAAAAATTCTGTTTTACATTTAAACTCTACCTAGATGTAGTGATGAGAAATAAATTTGAAAGTTATGTTAGAAACAGAATCCATATCTGGGCAACACCAATACATACATATGCATGAACATACATACATACAGAGGGAGAGAGTGTGTGTGTGTGTGCCTTTGGATGGCAGTACATGACTGGTAAAAACTCAAGTTCCTCTGTTTAACAGTTTATTGACGCAATCTCAACAATGCCCAGTAATACCTCTATACAGTACATTCTAACAGTTATGTATACAGGCTTGACCAACAGGAAACTATTTCACCATTGGAGAGAAAAAAATGCTTTAAAAATCCATTTTTAATAAGATTCTCCATGCAAAAGACTCAGTTTTAAATACAATCATTTGACCCAACCACGTCTAATTTTATATTACATTAAGATTTTGGATTGAAATGCTGATCTGCTTTAATATTATTTAAGCTATTTATTTTTCAAATTGATTTTTTTTCTTTCTTTCTGTTGAGGATTTTTGTTGTTTCACTGTTTTACATTTATTTTTCCATGCTTACATGGCTTATTTCATTAGACCAATTGTGTTTACAGTTGGATGCCCCTTTTCTAATATAACTCAACTGTGAAGCAAGGAGTGGAACTTATTTTTGTTTGGTAAGGTGAATAGGGTTAGGTAAGGTGAATAAGCCTAGTTAAACTTTGAACTTATGGACATGTTGTCACAAGTCTAGCACTTCAAACTCACTCTTATACTCACTCTTATACAATGCTTTTTGTTAATCCTCAATCTACCCTTCTAAAGTTTCCTAAAACAGATTTCTTCTCAGTATTCATTACACTTATTACATTAAAATGATAATAATAGTAAAAACTGTTCACTAGAAATTCGCAAGTTTTAATCTCTTTTATTTAAGCAAAAACCTTTCTTAAAAGGATATTATTGAATGAATTGACTATAATATATTGATTTGTTTCATTAGGCCCAGAAGACAATATGAGATTAAATACACTATGTCTTTCCTATAGTTATTTTTGCTTTGACATGTTTTCATTACAATATCAAAGTATCAGAAGCAGTAAAATGAAATGTTCAACAGTACTTTGATTTATCCCACTGCATTCTCAGCTCAGTCTACCAGAACTGCCTTCGCCCTTCATCTCTACCGAGTTAACCCATAAGCATTTAAATTGGTCATATCCAACCCAAATATTCTACCTGTTTTGTGTTTAACCTGCCCAGATCCAAACCTTTCACATCTACTCTGCAATGTCATTCTAAAAATAAACAATCACATCTTTAATATCTCAAAGCTACAAGATAATGCAGGATTAATTTTTTTTTTTTTAATGTGAATAAATAAGCATTATACATTGACAGGTGCATACTGTGAGGTAAACTGTAAAGATATGACAGCCAAGAGAATATCGGTTTGGACAACCAACATTTTATTGTGTTTTAGGGGTTAACTATTTATCATATCTGCTCAGGTCAGAGCATAACATACCACTAGATCTGACAGTATTACCTAAGATGCAGCATCATAATAACCAGGAGGAGATTTATCTCCCATCCACTTAATACCATGAAACCAAAAGTAAGCCCAGTAGCTAAAGGGTATTTGCATTTTTTTAATTGAGGTCAACTTAATCAACTATGGTCCTTCTGTTAGAGTGAAAAATCAACATAATGCCAAGTTGAGGGAGTAGCCCAGTTGGAACCATTTATTGTACTGCATATAAATTACTTATGCCCTTGGGAAATGCATGAATGTCATGTTATCTCATCCCCTGCTCTAAAAATTTGTGGCTTAGTTTTGTGCCTGCAAAAAAAATCAATAATTTATTTCCGTACACAGTGAAGATCCCACTGTGCTGAATTTGTGACCCCATTTCCATTCTTCGTTGGAGCTACGTTCTCTTTTATTAACATCATTACTAATTCCTTTGAGGAAGATGTCACACAAACTCATTTAGTCCCTCCCTTACAGATTGGTGGACTTGTTCCTGTGTAGGAAATAAATATTTTATTTTCATACACGATACATGGTATTGATTTCTTAGTCAGGTACAGGGCCAATTTCTAAGTAGGGTGGAGGGGGGGGGGATTTTAGTGAATGAATCTGATTCTATTTTGTTACAAGTATTTAATTATCAACTCTGGAAAGTTGACAAGCGAAGTTAACCATGCCTGGATTCACACTCTGAACCTAAAGAGACGAAATTATTGTAATAGTATTATATCTCAAAAGACTGGGTGAGCCGGTAAATCTACTTGCAAAAATTAAAAATTGGAAAAAGAAACATCCTCGAAGATAACAATAAAAAGCAAAAAGTATTTGATTCTTGTGTGTACATTCTTTCTTCTCAGAATTAAAAAAAAAAGGAATAAAAAAAGCAATAATAGTAACATAAAATAAGTGAGAAGCTGACATTCAAAGAAATCCTGCTCCAACACACAAAAGGTATCATCTTGTGTTAGCACACAAGCAGCACTCAACAAAAAGGGTGAAAAAAATGTAAGATTTGTTTATGAAAATGACATGAGAATGACACAATGGCCAAAGCAGAGCAAGGTTTGAAGAAAGAATGAAATTCAAATGAGTAAAAGAGAGAGAGCGATAGTGCTGTGAAAAATTAGGGATAGAAACAGTCTTTAAAAGAAAGAGGGATGCAGTCACATGGAGACAATTCTTTTGGCAGGCAATTGTTTGTTAGCTTTTATTTCCACTTTATCATGCAGTGTCATACAGTGGCTGCCATCCACACTAATGGAAGATACATACAGCTATAGTGAATACCACTTTAAAACAGGGCTAAACCATTACACATTGTATGTACAATAAAAGAGGGGGTTCTCATCTTAATGTCAGTCACTCTTACACATATAAGAGTTTGTACAAGTTAACAATAACATTAAAACTACAACTTGAGTATATTTACTAAACCTGATCTTAATAGATCAGAAATGTTATTGAAACAGATCAGGAATCAGAGAGAGAGAGAGAGAGAGAGAGAGAGAGAGAGAGAGAGAGAGAGAGAGAGAGAGAGAGAGAGAGAGAGAGAAAGAGAGCAATTGGTATTGACCTTAGATTTTAATAATAAAAACCTAAAAGGATCAACTTATAAAGTACCTCAGGGTGTTGAAAGTTTTTGAATTTTCAATAAATTATTTCCATACAAATTCTCAATTTAAGTATGTGCAATCATTTGATATGAAATATATATTTTTAAATCTTTTGAATGCAAAAAAAAAAAAATTGCCATCTATATTCTAAGTTTTGTAAAAACTTAAGATATGTTGGATTTACTATTATAACTATTGTTGTTTTTTTACCTTTAGAAAACATAAGACAAGAAAACATTCAAGTAAATGGTATTCTGAGTTGAATTGCATTTTATTTCATTTTATTTATTGGCGATGATATAAGGTTGTTGTTTAGCCCCAAGTCAGCCAAGAAAGAGTATACCTATTATCAAAGGTGTTCCAGCTATGACCCTCTCGTCCTTTTGTATTTGAAAGATTGGATTTCCAAATGCGTTAACAGCAGAATGTGATTTCAAGATGATTTGGCTACTATTTCTAGCATATCGAGTGACCGCATAGAGGTTGCCTTGATGGCTTGAGTATATAAAGTTGTTTAGCGTAAGTTAGTCATGATCAAAAGGTGTTCAGGCAAGGACCAGCCTGCGTTTTATTCAGACATTATATTTAGGAAAAAATTATCCAATGTTTTTCTTTATTTCTAAGGATGAAGCGTGTGCTTTGAGAAAGTTTTGGCTGTTGTTTCTAGCATCGAGTGACCGCATAAAAGCTCCATCATTGGTTCGTGAACGTAAGGTTGTCGTTTTCGTCACGAGTCAACCCTGATCAAACAGAACTAGGATAAATGGTAATTCTTGCTGGATTTTTCGACTACCATTATTCAACGCGTCCTTTCTTTTTCTAAAACGGTAGGGCGTGTTTTGAGGTAGACATTGCTATTTCCAGCAGGTTGAATGGCCTCGCAGAGGTTCCGCATAAACAAGGCCGAGTGCATAGGTGCTGGTTAATAAACCAGAATGTTATTAATTCATAACCGATTCAAAATTAAACTGTAAACAAACCGTAACAAGTAGAATAAATAAAAAGTTTGACAATTCTTTTATCGTTGACTGAGAAAGTAAATATTAGTGTAAAGAAGCATCAGGCCCCCAAGGAAAGAAAAATGAGATTATGCTTGTCTCACATAACAATAGAGAAGTAAAAAAAAAAGACATTGGTTATATCGGGACAAGGCCACAGATTCATTAAAAGAAAAACGAAGACTATATCGGGACAAGGCCACAGATTCATGAGAAGATAAATAAAGACGATGTGGCGTTCATCGGTTTAATTGATGGGGTTTTGTAAATTATATCAGTTCACTGATGCTATTCATAATAGTTTTAAAACACCAACTTCTTAAAATAATCATTTATTTAGAGAGAAATACCGGACGCCGTCCGTTGTTAATAACATAAATCGTCATCTTCGGTTTTCAGTAACCCATCATAACCACCACCACCTCCACCACATCTCCCTTCTCTCATCATCTCCATTAAAAGCTTCTATAACACAGAATGGAAAAAAAAAATAACTTCCCTCACTACATTGCTAGGCCCCCCACTAAAAAATATGTTTATTTCCAGCCACATTGAATGTCGGCAGAGAAAAATAAATATTTTAGAAAGGCCATAAAATGAGGCCTGTGTTTGTGCGAAGGAGAGAAATATTTTTAAGCAGCATCTGTGTCCTAGCTACAAGAGATTACGGGTCCCGTGACAGATCCACTGTAATCCTCTCATTTTCTGCTGCTGCTTCCTCTCTCTTCTAGCTTTAACAAAGGGTTCTTCTCTGTTGTTTCTCGTCTCATCATAACATAATGGTCATAGGCCTTACATTTCCCCCACAGCAATTTGCAATGAGATTGAGGAGGGGAAGGTCTTTGGCCACCATGCGTTCATGGAGGTTTTTTTTTTCATTGCCACTATCAATGTTACCTTAGACACGGCCCTCATTACAGAGAAGCTTTTCAATTTTATTTTAAGTAGGGAGAGGTGAATAATGTTATGCAAAGCAAAGAGGAAACTAACGAAAAGGTAAAAAAAAAAGAAAACGCGAAGTAGGAGGAGCACACTGAATTGAGAGAAAAGGTTTTTCTCTGTCTCTCTCTTTCTCTGACCTAGTCGCTTAGTCCGTCTGTCTACCGCAACTAGATACATGAGTCAGGGTCCTCAAGTCTCTGTCTGCTGCTCGCCTTCCCTCTAGTTGTGACCAGGCTTCTTTTTCCTAGACATGAGTCATGCAGAGGAGCAGGCTGGTTTCAACGAAGAAAACAGCGTGTGGATATCGAAAGCAGCCAGAAGGTTGCTGGCGTATATAATCCGACCTCCTTATACCATGAGAGGAGAGAGAAGAGAGGAGAGAAAGAGAGAGAGAAAAGAAAGAACAGAGATTAGATGTGTATGTGTGTGAACGTGTGACTGTGTAAATGGAAGTAAAAACAGACGGAGGGGGCAATAACAAGCGAAAACTTTTATTATTTATTCCCCATATTTTATCTATATATATATATTAAATTAGAATAGCAGCAACCGAAATTAGAATTCACCTTCTGTATAATCTAGAGCAAGAAAAGATAGTGGTTGTATGAAGTGTTATCCGTGGAGGGCGCCCTCAATAACATCAGCAGCACTCTACGTCTATCGCTTCGCTGGCGATGGAGGAGGAAAGAGATAAACTAAATCCTCGCATCGGCTGCCTGCTGACATTTGTGAATTCATGTGTGAGGCTGCGAACCAACAAGAGAAAGGTATGGGACGAGAGAGAGCGAGAGCTTGGTAAAATCGATACAAAAACGATAGAGCAGGGACAGAATTCTTTCTAGTTTCATGGAACACACGTGGTGGTGGGAGTACTTCATACATAAAGAAATGGAGTTAGAACATGAAGGGCCGACCAACTCTTAATGCTTTATTCTATTTATTTATTTTACTTTTTCTTTTTTACCTAATTAGGGAGAGAAAGCTGACGGATGTGAGGATGAAGGGCGAATAGGCAAGAGAAACAGAATAAAAACGGATGTGAGCGAATTCAATGATACTGTAGTAGCAGGAAAAGCAGTCCAAGAGACCTACCACCTCCTCTCTATCTAGCCGGTTAACTAGAAGGCCTCTTTTATCAGATGCTCAGCAATTACAAGGAAATGTAATAACTCGATTCATTCAGTCATATAATAAATAAAAGGCAAAATATCCAAATATAAATTCGTGGAGGGTGAGCGGGGGGGGGGGGACTCAGAATGCTAAACAAAGCGCTGTAGTGGGATAAACATGAGAGGAACACCTGCTAAAGAAAAGTTTCGCGCACAAAAATAGCCCATATGCCAGCTTAGCAGTTCCATTTTTCACGTCTGCAAAAAAAACAACCTTTCATATTTTTATCAAACCATTATATATTTTTTGCACAGTCGCGAACTTCTATATATTCCTACTAACCCGACAGAAACCTCCGATTAAAGGGTTTAACAGAAAAATTAATCGAGTACATATTTGTTTCTTTTGATGCTTTTTTCCTTTGGTTTCCTTTCGGATAAATTTCTACTAAAAAAGAATAAAACGATTTCTGAGCAATTCTGTAAATAAATAGGGTAAGGGAAACCGTCTCAATGGCCTCAAGGGGTTAGCATATAGACTATTTTTAAACAAAAAAATTCTCAACTAATTTCACGTAATATATACCGAATACGGGATTTATTTTTCGTCGTTTCCAGTCAGTTGACATATGGTAGGGAGGTACATGAGATGGAAAGTTGTTTTTGTTTCCCCTTAAAGAGAAAGATCTTAATGGGTATTATTAAGGACAATTAGACAAGAGAAAAGAAAAACAGCAAAGGATAAATTATATATATATATATATATATAACTAAAATTGCTGATATAAGACTTCAATTACAGACAGGTGGTTTATGTTGTTTATTAACAGCTAATAAGTGAGAAACAATGCAAACAAATATATTTGTAGTATTTATACATCGTCTGGTGTATAAAAGTTGTAGATAGTAGCGTGTATGTAGAAAGACAGAGAAATATGAAAGAGGGAGATAGAGAATAGCAAATAAAAGAGAGAGAGAGAGAGTGATAAAAGAGGGAGAGAGACGGACATTAAGATAACTAAAAGTAACAGAGAGAGTTTAGAGAGATGAAAAGAGGGAGAAAGAGTAAAAGCTTGACCGAATAGAGAGATAAGAAGATGTAATGCGCATGCCCGGCCTGGTGATGGGGTGTGGAACCTTCTGGTGAGGCGGCTTTGTGGTTCGTTTTACTAGGTACCTTTCACACACAGTCACTTAACTATTACATACGTGTATATATTTATATACGCACATATATATAGCTATATACTTCTTAAATAGAAACAAGGACCGTAGTGAAGACAGAGAAAAATTAATGTTAGCACGGAAACATTTTATTCTATATCCAGTCCTTGACTTGGTCCCAATGACAATATTACAAGCTGGTTTTTTTTTTTCTTCTTTCTCCGACCAACCTCGCTAGAATAATTTCCCGTTTTCCAAAAAAGAAAGTAAACGTAATAAAACAAACACCTTCTTTTCATTCCCGACTGAAATAAATTTTTAAAATCCCGACCCCAGATATACTCCAAAATAAAATGCTTATAGTTTAAACAACCTGCGACCAAAAAAAAACAAATCTGTGCTTAAGTGTGGGTCTGTATGTTGCCGACACACACACATTTGTGCTGCTTTTATTGTTCACAAAGCATCCAGTTGGTCGTCAACCATCTCTCACATGCCAATTGCTGTCTTTTGTTAGGGAATTTTATTTCACTTTTCCTACACACGATATATAAGTGAGGGCGAAATACTTGAATAAAATAGGGGAAAATGGCAAATCCCCGAGTTAACTAATCGTTTGTTTGGCGAGAGCAAAGTGTTAAACCAAGGTTGATCGGCGCTCGGAAAAGATTTTTCCATAATCCATGGTGTAATATACATACACGTTTGTTTGTGCGTATATATATATATATATATATATATATATATATATAATGTGTGTGTTTATGTGAAGGGGGATTGGTTTTGTTTCCTTTGCCTGATTTTCAACTTCAATAAAAGGTTAATGAGTTTAGAAAAAAAATTAGTGAAACGGACTCAGAAATCAAAATGAAAATAAGAGAAATGTACATGAAAACAAAATATGAATAACCTAACTGCCCTGTCTCGATGCCGAATAATATATATATGCATATATATATCCGCCTGAGGTGGTAGCACCTTTAGCTGGTTTGCTTATCATGGCACGCTTTAGAATCTTTACAGAATAGTATTAGAGATATGTTTTCCGAGCAGATGAGTAATGAAGGGAAAATAAAAACAAATACTGTAGAGCTAATGAAAGGAAATACAGAAAATATATATATAACAGCATGTAAGAGAGAAGCGTTAAGTGTGTTGCCCTCATTTTCGCATATAGTCTCAAAGAAAGAGAATGTGGCGTGTGTGCGTGTGTGCGGCGGCGGCGTTGGTGATAGCGGCGGCGGCGGCGGCGGAGACTCCACAATGGTCATGCTGAGGACGAAGGGTGACCCTCGCTTCGAGTGAACGAGAGAGCCAAAAAATGGAAATAACATAAACAACTAACAGTTTTCTCTACAAAGAAGAAGACACATTGAAACGATTGAACGTAGACATGAAACGAACGACGCACGATGCTAGAGAGGAAGGTTCGGCGCACTTACCGTGGACGTACTCTGGCGACAAAAGCAGGAGCTAACCAAAGCGAGAAGCTCCACAGATGTAAAGGCCGCTTCGGCTTCAGTTGTGGGTAGCCACTGATACTGAGGATTCTGGGTAAAAAAGCACAATCGTGTTCAACGCCTCATAGTTGTGACATACGACAGCTTTAGCCTGGCCTAAGTGCTTGCCTTTATTAAGGGGCTTTACGTTCTTCTAGAAACATTCGGTTTTCTTGGATAACAACATTCGTAAGGAAATTGATGATGAATAAAAAGAAAAACGAACCAAAGAAAGGATATGGGATGGGCTATGAATAAATTTGTCTTCATGTTGTTTTTTTTATTATTATTATTATTATCAATGTACGTCATGAAAGCACTTAAATGCGAATTTGGTCCTTAAATTGAGATCTTCAGTTTATCTTGTAGTAAATTTATAATTAACTATAAATAGACGGTGAGTGTGAGTTCGCTGTTATTGAAGAAAGAATAATTAAAGTATGAAATTGAAAGAAAAACAACACTACATAGACATATATACATATATACAAATGTGTGTACATATGTTTTATATTAAATTCAGTGTAGAATTTTTACACACAATAAACTTATTAAATGGAAGTGTTAGTTGATTGTTTCATAATATAAGTTTATACTAGTGACCGACACCATGTACATACACATACATATATATATATATATACATATACACACATATATATATATATATACACCCGTGAAACGCCGCTACCTTTTGTTCTAAACTGAAAATGAAATAATTTCATAACAGTTTTTTGTTGTTTTTTCCATCGATGTATTTAATTTCTCTCGCTCTCTCACTTCCCCTCTCCATCATTTATCTATTTCTCTCTCTCTCTCTCTCTCTTTCATTCCTTTTTTCATTTTCTCTCTATCATTTCTTTTTTCACTTTCTCTCTATCATTTCTTTCACTCTCTCTCTCTCTAATACATTATTTCTATCATATCTTTCCCCTTGTTTTTTTCTTTCTTTCTCTTTCTCTCTAACACTTTTTTCTTTTCTCTTTCTCTATGATTTCTTTCTTCACTCTTTCTTTCTCTTTCTCTCTATCATTTTCTTTCCTTAATTCTATTTTACTTTTGTATTTATTTTCGGTAAATGGAACTATGGAAAGGAAAGGCTTTTAGGGAACAAGCACGACATTTATTTATGAAATAATTTAGGGATCAGTTTTGAAATAAAGAAATTATTATAATTTCTTTTATATGGTAATAAAATTCTCACTTCTTGATTTATTTCAAGAGAAAAAAGGAATAATTTTCTTTAAAATTATGATTAATTCTTCAAAAAAAATTGATTTTAATGTTTGCTGTTTATTAAAGGAACTGAAAAATGACAATTATACGTTGTAGTTAACTTTAGGGAGGAAGTAAATTTTCAAAAAAGGATCAAAATTTTTCTCTTTGACTTTTTAGAAAAAGTTAATATTAGATAATGTTAATTAACTTCAAAATGTTAATTTTTTTTGTACTAATTTCATAAAGAAATAAAAAATATATATGTTTATTAATTTATAATTTAATTATAATTACATTTTTTCGTTTCATCATTATTATTATTATTTAGTTATATAGTTATTATTTATTTGTGTTATTTTATTTTAGCATCACATGAGAGAATGGATTGCCCACAAATGAAAACTCTATGTTGAAATAATCTCCTCCTGGGGTTAGAGAAATATGTTTTAATGAAAAACAGCCGAAAAGCAGGAATAAAGAAATACCAAAAACAATGCATTTTTAGAGAATTTTTACACATACTTTAGATATATATACTTTTATTATTTTACTAGTTTTGTGGATTGTGGCCATGATGGGGCACCAGTTTCAAGGAACTTAATAACCGCAGTGGTTATTCAAGTCTGGTACTTATTTTATTACTCTCCGTTTGTTGAACTACAAGGTCACTGGACATGAAAGAGCACAACATAAATATAAACACATATACACTCTCATCATACATATGCATACATATATCTATCTATCTATCTACCTATGTATCTATCTATCTATCTATCTATCTATCTATATATATATATATATATATATATATATATATATATATATATATACACAATGGGACATGGACTAATAATATGTGTGTATGTACAAGAGCGTGCCGAAAAGTTCCTGGCTTTGGGTAAAAGAAAATACAGGAGGATCAGTTCATTGTGATTTTATTGAACATATTCCCCTCTCAGATTCACCCACTTATTGCAGCAGTCTTTCAGTTTTTCTAAGCCCTGTAAAAGATGGGCCTCCAACCAGGCCTTTCGCAATACCCTTTAAGCCATGAACTTCTCAGCAGCCCCTCGCATATATGCGTGAGTGAGTGTGTGTGTGTCTCCTTCTGGCCACCCTTCAACTCTATCCAATCTTTACAGATGTTGCCTACCCTCTCTCACCCATTTTTTCTTTCTCTTATCCCCACTCACACTCCTATCTTCGCTGTTCCCACTCACGTCTACTAACCTTGAACTTTGGAGTACCACCTGTTTATTTTTTTAGCAACATACTAATGATTGATTCTCACTCTCTCCCCTAAATGTGTGCACCCATGTAGCTCCTCCACAAGAACCTGCTCTACCCAAACCTCATCTCTCATATCTTAACCCCCATCTAGCATAGGGACAAACTTCCCTACACCCCCTCGTTGAGTTTTGTTGGCTTGCAAGCTGCATGGCAATCTTAGTCATGCCAGTGACATGAAAAAGCACCCAGTACACATTGTAAAGTGGTTGGCATTAAGAAGGGCATCCAACCACAAAGAATGTGCGATACTGAAGCACGATACAGTCCTTAGGCCCATCAGATCCTGCCAAACTATTCAACCCGTGCCAGTATGGAATATGGATGTTAAATGATGATGATGATGAAGATTGATGATGATGATGATGATGATGTGTGTATGAGTATATAAATATATATTCACTTATTCTTTTACTTGTTTCAGTAATTTTGACTGTGGCCATGCTGGAGCACTGCCTTTTAGTTCAAGAAATCAACCCCTGGACTTATTCTTTGTAAGCCCGGTACTTATTCTATCGGTGTCTTTTGCCAAACTGCTAAGTCAAGCTAAGTAAAATTATGTCCATCCATACATGCAGGTATGTCTGCTGTGTTCCTCCTCTCTCAGCCGAGAGGACCCAAGGTGCTGCATAGTGCAACTGAACCCAGAACCATGTGATTAGGAATCAAGCTTCTTACCACACAGCCACTTGACATCCGCTTTCTGTGCTGCCATGGGTTGGATAGTTTGACTGGAATTGGCCAGCTGGGGAGTTGCTCTATTTTTGCATGGTCTTAGATAGAGACACCCATCCAAAAATGGTGCAATTTATGTTTGACTGAGAATACACACACACACACAATGTATATATTGAATCTTACTGTAATGTTACTGCTTCGTTTTCATAGGTGGCAAATAAAGGAGTCGCTACCACCATTGTGTGTATGCACTTATGGGTGCACATACATATGACAAGTGGACTGGTTAATGACCAACATGTTGGTTAGATCTTGGGATGGTGTCATTGGCTCCTCAGATGTTTTATTTACCACTTTATCTTGCTAGCTGCTATCTCTGTGTCCTCCCTTCTCCCCTTTTTTACAGTCAAGTAAACGCAATTGTGGGCCCCTTTCTTACTCAGTGACTAATTCCACTCTTACAAATACCAGTCCGCACTGCAATTATGTCGGTCAGCTTACCTTCTTACCTCCTCCACTCCCTCCCCTCTAGCAGGTGCTTCCAGTGTGTATAGATTTGGTTACTGTTTGTCTCTAACTTGTATTTCTTTATTGATTGCCTGGTGATGTGTTTATTCCATGCTTGCCATATAAGCTGCACCTACTGGTTGCATCTGTAGTGTGATGTCATGTGTTACCAAATATTGAAACGTATGTAACAATGGGAATAAATGGTTACCAAGTTATGTCCATCTTCTTTTCTATTATTATATATCATGGACTTTCCTTTTCTTAGACAATGTATGAGGGTTTGATGATTTCTTTCTAAACAACCACCCCTCCATCAAATTGACATTACCTGTACAGGTGCACCATGTGTCACATGTCAGGTGACGAAATGATCGCAGAGCAATGTGAAATGAAGTGCTTTGCTTAAGAACCCAATGCAATGCCCAGTCTGGGAATCGAACCCACTATCTCGTAATCTGTATACGCTATACATATAATATATATGACATACAAACATACAATTGTATGTTTGTATATCATACATTTCATCATGCTGAACCATTATTCCCTACACAATTTCTTTTCTCTCTCCGTTTGTTTTCATTCTCCCTCCATTTTTTTTACTCTCAATCCTTTCTGTCAAAGAACATAAGCTTGAAGCATCAAAGACTTTTCTACTTTTCCCAAGCATCAAACTAATACTCAGGCTTGTTCCCTCATCTGTCTTCGTCTTTTATTATATTATACATTACTTGAAATAGAAAAAAATAAATGCTTTAAAATGATGAGAGACAACCATTCAAAGACACTTTTCATTCTTCAGCATCCTTTTCTGTTTCTATAAAGGGTAACCAAGCCAACAATGTAAAAAATACTATATGCATAACACTGTCACCATTAGTCTCTATTCTTGGCAAGGTCAACAACTTCATTAATCTCAGATCTTCATTAATTTAGGAAATGTTGGACGTAGTGTTCTTTTTGATTTGGACTTAGAGTTCATTTCCCTTAAAAAACAATGAACAGTTAGTTTGTTGGGAAAGGGAAGACTTTCTTCTCAGTTTACAACATTCTATGTCCAAAAAAGTTAATCCTGAACAGATGGGCTTTGAGGAGACCAAATATAACATTAGTTAGTCTTTTGGATCACAAAAATAAGGTTACATGGCCTTATCATGTTATCATCAGTAACAGCTCCTGCTTGTGTCTGAGTATTTCTTTTTCTGTTGTAGTTCTTCAGAGAAGGAATACTGGTGGCAGTCTATCTAGCATTTCCCTGTTCCACCAGTTCAGCTGTTGAGATCATAGGTTTATCATTGGGGACTTCAGCTATTTTTATGAGGTATGCATCCCCCCAACATCTCTCAAATCCACCCAGATTTTCCTCATGGCCTTGCTATTAAACCATAGGTCCAGGTCTTTCCCTGAACAAGGCTGATTGCCTCAGAGTGTAAGGAGAAGTGTCTGATGAGTGGCTTCATATTGTATGTCACTTAATGAAGGTTACTACTGCTACACAACCTTTGAACCTATCATGTTGTAAGACGTTTGCAAAAGACATACATTACCTAAAGAAGACTAAGGCATCTCAAACCTCTACATCTCACATCGGCTTACAGAAATTATTTCCATAATCCACTCCACAAGCAAATCAGGGAATTAAATCAACAAATCTCACCTGTGTGCCATGAAAATTACTTAAGTACAAGATATCTCAACCATTATTGTTTACTTCAAATGGTATTTGAAGCATGTGATGAAAATATTGTCCCAGTCAGAGAAAGACCTATATCTTCTGTGTCCTTTCAACCTTTGCCCTAACTATCAGGAAGAGGTAAAATTGTTTATCTTTTCTCCTTTCCTGCTTACCACCAAAAAGTAGCAATATGATCATCCAAATAGACACAACATTCAAAAGTCAGTTTCACCCTTCAAGAATGTGCAAGGCTGACCTTGAAGACAAAAAGAGATTGTGGATGCACTGTGACTCAACAACACTGAACCCAGAATAAAATTTCGCTTGTGGTTACTGTGTCCAAACCTGCCTGTCCTAGAAGGCTTCATTCACCCCCAGCAAGCCTGCAGTTGATTGGACATGTCATTTTATGAATCTTCATTCACAAAGCCAAGTTATGATGAATCTAGTTGCTGGTCACATGCTCTCATTAACCTTTATATTAACTCAAAACAGCCATCACTGCATCAGCCTAGGAATGTTTGCATTGCTGCACTAAGGCTAGGAATGTTTACATGCACCAAATAAATCATTCGTGGAAAATCTATCTAGATAACAGATATGATCAAAATGCCCAAAAATCTATGTATTTGAATCAGACAATATAATGTGGTCAGCAGTAACACAAAATCATTTGCTGCCCAACTTGTCCATTAGATAGATTCATTCAATAATCACTCTCTACAAAAATGGTAGTCATTTGGTCTATTGTATTTCTGCTGATCCACATTGTCTGTATCAATGTTGAAGAGAATATTAACCAATAAATAACTTCAAGGTACTATCTGTAACCCAACATTGTGGTTGGCTGGTTGGTGTAATGCATTCCATTAATATCTATTCTCCACTGTTCAATTGCCAAATTATTTATATATTTAATTATTTATATATGTTAGGTATCTGTTGCCCTGCAAAATTATCGACATTCCCTTCAATATTTTGTTAAAAAATGTGCGCGAGTCTGAGTGTGTGTGGACAAAAAGCGAAAACAAATGCCCCTAATAAATTTCTGCTAAACTTATGATCTCTTTCTTTATAAATTTGCTTAGTATTTTTTATGAAGAAGATTTAGATGTAGCCCTAGGTTTATATATAGGCCGTTAAGAACGATGTTTTGAACAGATGTAATTACATGCTTGCTTACAGTTCTTTTCCCTTTTGTGTGTTGGTTACAATGCATATATTTGCACATCTTAGAGTGGCCATTGTGTTTGATGAAAGTGTTGGGTGGGGAATACCTCAAGGGGATGTTCTATTAAATACGAATACAACAGCGTCTTACATGTGTGAGTTGTCAGACTATTTCTATCATTGGTGTTAACATACTGTCATATCTAGTATCTCTGTTTTGTTGTTTAGCCTTGGCTCAACGAGCCCATGATGAAAGGTATTCCAGTCATGATTGTCTCTCCCTCCCTCGTGTCTCTATAACTGCATTATCCAATATCCTTTTTTTAAAGACAAGGAAGATTTGGCAGCTATTTCTAGCAGGTTGAACGACTACGTAGAGGCTCTTTCCTTGGCTTCAAATCTTGTCATTGTTATATGTTGCAATTGTCGTCATTATTATTGTTATATACTGTTATCTTCCTTGTTGTTGCTGTTACTGTTGTCGTCGTTGTCATCATCATTGTTGTTTAACATCCATACAACTCCTCTAAGGTAGAACAATGGAATATTTGTGTAACTGATGAAGAATTTGGAAGAAAGCCATTAATTCATCAGAATAGAATATTCCATGTATCGGTCTCATCTGGCACCATATTGCAACAATCTGTCATGCAAGTGTTTCGTTGTTTAGCTTACATTACGGAAATCAATTCATCCTGGTTTTCAGGCACAAGTAGGTCAGCTGGATTAACTTGTTGACGGATAGTTTATTATTTAGCAGAATCGTTAGAGCGTTCGACAAAAAGCCTTGCGGAATTAAATTACGGTTCTTTATGTTCTGAGTTCAAATCTCAGCCACAGTCAAATTTGCTTTTCATTATTCAGGGGTCGCTAAGATAAAGTGCTAAGGCCACTTTAAACGACTAATCTTCCTACCCAAATATGTTGCCTTATTCTTATGTCATAAACCAGTTATGGGCAAACTGCAGCCCGAGGGCCTTTCTGAATGGCGTACCAACAAAAAATTGCTTTGTATCTTTTTTTAGTAGTGCAGTTCACCTGATGGTGAACCATTTCTCATGCGGCCCACTTCTCGAAAGAAAAGTTGTCCGTACTTGTTATAGCAGATTATTGAGGGCAGTAGATCTGCTGGATCGTTAGAATGTCATACATCACAGCATTGTGGGTTGTGAGACAGCAAGTTATGGGCTTGTTGATCTTAAAATTTTCTGGTTCTTTAGTTTTGAGGATTGAAGAAGTTTTCTCCTCAGTGAAACAGTCAGAAGTTGCCTCCAGCTTCATCAATATCTCATTATACTTCACTGTTGGTACTTTATGTGTTGCTGTTAAATATTTTAACCAAAAGTGTTTTATTGTATCAGGGTTATTTCATTTGATACTTTGGCCTCTCATGATTATTCAGATGTTGTCTTCATTGTTTTTGACTACCTTGTCTGTTGTAATCCTTTCACTTCCCATGCTCTTTTCTAGGATTTTGGTTTCCCTTGTTGTTGGTGTTGCATTGATTTTTATTTTATTTTTACCAAGTTCTTAATAAAATCATTTTGGGTTGGAATCAAACTGTTTGTTCTGTTCAAAGAATCATTGTTGTTTTTCATCCTAACAGATTCTTTGCAATTTAGGAAGAATCTGTTGTGTCAGGTGTTCTTTGATTTCAGATACGATTTTTTTTGTTTTTTTTTTTTGGTTTTGTAATGTTATATTTCTATAGTATTTGTCTCTTATTCCACTTTTTTTCATTTGCATAATTTTTTTTTGTTATTGATTTCATTAAGGATAGAGAGATATTTTCTCACATTTTTTGTATATTTGTGCTTCATGTTGTTTTTATGTTATATGCCATACTATTATTATTATTATTATTATTATTACTATCACGTTTGCAACAGTTTTATGCAAGTCACTACAGCACCACTAGGTGCACCTCCATATTTCTGAGGTGTGAGAATATAGAATTGTCTTCAGGTCTTTTGCTTTGTTATGATGTTTGTTTCGTTGTTTCAGATGTTATTTATTGTTTTGTCTCTTGCACAGATTATATGTAATGTGAGTTGTGTTAGTTTGTTGGGTGGTGGTTGTGTTTCATATATACTGTGTGATTGATCTTATGAGTTTTAGTGTCAAGTGGTGGTTGTGTATGGGCCCTGTGGGATGTATTATATTAATAGGAGACAACTGTATAGAATGTGAGGTGTTGGAGCTATATATTGCGTATCAGTTATGTAATTGTTATTTTATTGGGTGTTGATTATGTATTATGTATTATATTGTTTCTCTAGGATCACTAGGATATGTGTTGTGTGAATAATGTTATTTTATGTGGTAGTTAAGGTATACTATATCATACTATACACTAAATACTGTACACTATATACTCATATACTATACTATACCAGGTATATGGTATTATTTTGTGCTGAGCTAAGTTCATAAATTCAAAGTGTCTTGTTCTGGACATAAGCTATGTCTAGCAGTGATACCGTTTAGACTGTGTGAGCCATGGTGTGGGTTTTATGTATGTTTTAGTTCAGATTTTTTAAAAATCATACCCAGGGTTCTAATTATTATTGCTATTGTTTATCACAATTTCACAACCCTTACACTTTAAAAGCATGATCACTTCTTTTTTCTTCTTCTTCTTTTCTTTTTTTTGGAGTGGGGTGGGATGGGGATCAATGTTTTGTTCAGAAGGGATCAAGATGTCTAGAGTACAGACATTTTAATTCCAAGCTCTAATTATTAAAACTGGTATGTTTCTTTGATCTCCATATCAGTTTGGACAAGTATGATGTCTCAAGTGATTTACACTTAGTCATCATTTACTGTGTTTGGTACATGTTTATACTACTTGTTATCTTTTTTTTTCATGTCAAAGTTTCAGCATATTGCTCAGTCAACATAGCTGCCAACTTGATCATGTTTGTGAATATAATTGGACTTGGCAAGAACTGAACTGTTGGAAATGATGTTGGCAACTGTTTCATTGTACTGGTTGCATAGTCTGCATTATTTTTGTGCTTGTTTGTAGCTATGTATTGGTTACGCACAGCTAAAGTCAGATCTCCTGTTTCTGCTTTTAGCCCAAAGCTTTTGAGCCATTATTGGTTTTCACTTTAGTTTACTGCTTTTCTGTCTAGCCTTGCAAGATATTGCCATGCAATGTTTTCTCTTCATTTTTTTCTTCAGTATATTTTGGAATTCTTTTTTCTTTATTTTGTATTTTCATTTTTTTTTTGTTTTTTTTAAAAACTTTTTCCATTGTTTTGTCCTTATCCACATCTTTTTACTGTGTAGTTAGTCTTCACTGTATACCTCACTGTTTCCTCATATATAGAGAAGTATGTTTGTATTTTTTTTTTTGTTTCCTTATTGCACTAATCAGATTCCCTTTGCTTGCTTCTAAGTATCTCTCTTGTCCCACTATTGTTATTTTGTAACAGTATTCTATTTGTATCAGACCCTATCTGTTATGTGTATAGAATAGGTATATTATTTTATTGGTACAAGCTTTAGAGCGAATACTGTTGGTTGTTCCGTGACTTTTCTAAGTTTTTGTTGAGATTGTTGTTTATAACTGGAATAGCTTGTGGGTTGGGCTCAATCATAAATATTAGTCTGACCCTTCTGTAGTACTTATGGGTGAGATGGGTCTTTTATCAACCAAAACTAGTCTGAAATTCCTTATATCAAAGTACCTGATCTGTGAGTTTTTCATTATTTTCATGAAGAAATGGTCTCAAAAATAAATTAATTTCAATAACTTATAACTAATGATGTTGTTGCTCTTTAACCTCAGTTACACTATTCCTGAAAACAAGAAACTGTCATGGTTGGAATGGTCTACTCAATCAGTGCTGACATGGGTCAATAACAATGGCAACTATAATGACAACAAAAACAACAACTACACATATTCTACTGCATTGTACTTTTGACTGAGACACTTAGCCATCAATGGGAGAGTTCATCTTACTGTAAGTGGGTAGTGTAGAGTGGCACAGTGCTGTATTATAAATAACAGTAACATTGTAATATGGACAAGTGATTTATCAACTTGTAGCTCTAATTTCAATTCTTTTTCGTAGTAAAGTTAACTACAATTGAGTGTCATCCTCTCTAGCAGGAGATTTATTTCTCATCCACTTAATGTTGTAAAATTTGTTGTTAAGCACAGCCTCAGTCAACCCCAAGACTCCCTGAAGGGACAGAGAATGTATGTAACAAATGACCATTTGGTTTTAACTATGACACTCTACTTGTTTCTAATTATTGAGTATCTGCCTGATTGACTCCTTTTCTACACAGATAATAAGAGGAGAAGCAGATTAACTGGGTGGCTTGCATTGGGACAGTACATGGCTTTTAGTTCCAAAGAACAGAAAGCATTGTAGTAATGATAGAAGTGACAGAGTGAGGACGGTGTACATAATAGGTTGTAGTGTGTTAGTAACTTGCCAATCAGCCAGATGGCCTCTTTATGGATGCAGTCTACAATGTTTCTGTGTGAATTAACAGCACCATCCCAGACATGTGAGCAGTTTTTCAATGTGGGTCACATTTATGCTTTGTATAAGATTAGGAGCTTTTCAGAGCTGAAGTTATTTCTGGCCCTGAAAAGATGGCCTAACCTTTGAGATATATTTTTGGCTTATATTTTTACCATTTTAAATCAATGGGTATGGACAGTTTTTCACTCATATTTTAGGTTAAGCTGCCACTGTGGGTAAATAGTTTCACATATTTCTCTGTCTTGTGACTGTGAAAAGGACTTCTGATGCCAGCTTATAACATGTTCCATTACATACATTATAAATAGGGCTGCTGCTTACTGGTTCATTTTGTATTTTTCTCAGAGTTTTCGTGATTCAAACCATTAAGCCCTGTCTTTTTTTACTTCTGAACATTTCAAATGTTAAGGAGAAATGTCTGAGAAGTTAAGGCATGAGTTTCTAGTTTGTGAGTTCAAATCCAATGAGGATATTGCATTGTGGCTCTTTATTTTGAATTATTCATCTTAGGTGCTAATCATCTGTGTATGTTAGATGCAAGAGACTGATTTCATATACAAGCAACTATTTATCTCTAATCTACTTCAACAATCAAACCAGAACTAGGAATTAACAGTAGCCCTTTTGGATTTTGAAGGGAAGAAAAGGGGGAAAATAAAAATTAAAAATTACAAAGACAAAATAGTTCATAAATTTTGATTAATCCAGGGAAAATAATCATTAATTTTCTGTTTAAAGTTCCAGATCATCTCACAAATCCTAGATTACACAATGGTGAAAGTTTTGTTTCATTTCATTAATTTATTATGACTCGTTACCAGAATGTACAGATGATGGGGAGGCTAGGCTTCTGTCTTTAATTTATTTATATGTATACACAAAATCAATGATTCTTATTGACAAATGAGATCTAATGAAATTTGTTGAATGATAAAGATCATTAGCCAACTTTTCATAGCCCTTCTCTCTCTGGTTAAGCATTAACCCTTTTGTTACCAAATTTTTATTGAAATACACTTCTTTTGTGTCAATTAATTTTGAAAATAAGGAATAATTTAGTAAAATAACTTTATCATTATTAAGCTGTTGTTTCGAACGTATGCTAATAAGAAATTTTGATGGAAGGTTTTAATTTAGATCATTTTAAGATAGGACTTGGAGTGGTCTCAGGTTGGTTAGTATCAAAAGTATCAAAAAACAAAACAAAAAAAAAAAAAAATGTTCAGATCCACAAGAAGAGTTGAACTCAGAACTCTGAGGTAACGAATCACTATCAATGTCCTAGTGATATCATTGTTGTTTTAGTGTGGATGCATCATGGCTGAATGGTTAAGAAGTTTGTTGTGCAATTATGTGATCTCAGATTCAATCTGACTGTGTGACATCTTGAACAAGTGTCTTACAATTGTCTTGGGTTGACCCCAGGCTTATGAGTGAAATTGGGTAGCTGGGCTCTGTTCAGACGCCTGGCAGATGTGTTGTACATACAATTCAAAGGCACAACTTGGTCTCACTCAATGGTACACTGGGACATGAGGACTACTCAACTTCTATTAGGTACTAGTCCGGGGGGGGGGGAAGTAATTCAGTTAATTAAGCAACTGAATCTTCATCATTGAAAAATAGAGTTCCCCCATAACACACACACACACACACACACACACACACACACACACACACACACACACAGTTTTGTCACACACTGTATCATGCTGATTCCACCTGACAATTAGAATAAGGGTAAACATGTCTGAAACAACTGAAACCTGAGGAGTTTTATTTGTTTATTTTACTTAATGTTGTTTTTAGAACAGTCAATTAATCTTCTCCTGTGGGGTGGGACCTGCTTTCAGCTTGGTGAACTTAACCTTTTGAGATTTCGAACATCCTACTCTCAGACACAGTCCAGTGCCAATGACAGGGCATAAACTGTCATCCACTTGGTTGTTTGCTTGATCTAGCATAATTTTACAAACAGCTATTCACTCCAAGCTAACAAGAGGTTGCTTGATCTGCTAAAAATAGCAACCAATTCTCCTTCAAATAACACTGAGATCTAAAGACACATATACAATGTAGTTGTAGCCATTAAAAAATTGGGATGGAGATAGGTGGAACACTTTTGTCTCTAGATGCCCTGGATCAAATACTGATTTGGGAGCTTCACCACCACAACAAATGCAGTTGTTGGACTGACCAGAAATGGCAACCAAATCTCCTTCTCTCTTTTTTTAAAAAAGAAAACTAGGAAGAATACATTGGATAATGCTGTCCTGGACATTTGGTCATGACTTTTGCTGTTTGATTAAAGGCTGAACGAGGACCTAATCAACATATATTTACTAAAACAAATTAATTAAATTAAAATCAACAATCTTAGTAAACAATTCGACAAAATTCACTAAATAGGTTAATTTTGTGACTACAACTTTATATCTGTGTTAAATACATAATATAAATACTTCAGTTGAAGGTGTAAGCTTCAATTGAAATTTTAATTCCTAATAGAAGCCACATGATGGCAATGACGATGATGATGATGATGGTGATGGTGATGGTGGTGATGAGGGTGATGGTGATGGTGATGGTGATAGTGGTAATGATGATGGGGATGAGGGTGGTGATGATGGCAGTGATGGTGAAGGTAAAGGTTGTGGTGATGGTAAGGGTGGTGGTGATGGTGGTGATGAAGATGATGCAGTGATACCAGTGGTGATCATGGTGGTCATGACAGTGTTAATGGGGATGAGGACAAGGGGGGTACATGCTGCTGCTGATGATGATGATACAAGTGGTAAGGGTGCTGATGTGAAGGGAGGAGGGGATGGACGAGAACAATGTATGAAAGGAAGACAAGGTGCGGTGATTGTGGTGGAGGTGCTGAAGGATTAATAAACAGGGGGGGGGTGAATAACACCTGATGCTTGATACGATGCTGTGAGGCTCATGGAGGTAGACACAGCTGAGAATGGTAAAAGTAGTAAGACTTGACTCTGAAGGGAGGAAGGAAACGGATTTAGGAGTGATGCTGGTGCTGAGAGTAATGTTGGGATTATGGTAACAATAACAAGAATAATAGCAAGGATGATAGTGAGGGAGGACAATGTAAACACCACATGTATTTATATCAGTCTGTGTGTGCATATGTATGTGTGTGTGTGTGTGTGTATATATATATATATATATATATATATATATATATATATATATATATGTATATATACACACACACATATACACATACACACATGTACACACACAAACATGCATACACATACACACATGCACACACACACACATATATGCATACATTTATAAATACACACACACACACACACACACACACATATTTAGGATGTTCTAATCATTCTTTTTTCCAATAGGTGCTACAAATTGAACTTAAGATAAATATTTTGTATCTCTTGCAATCTATAAATATTTGATGAAGATTTTTTAGTCTTATCTCATTTGATGAACTAGTGCTCTCGTCTGCTTCCCCATCCCTTCCTCTTATGCCCCGCGTACAATCTTGCAAACCACCCACACACCCTTTTCTACTCACTGTATATCTTGAAGTGTCACCTGAGCACCTCCTCACCCTTATCTATCTCGTTGCAGTTCCTACTGATCATTTCTCTTTTCTTTTTCTTGTCCTCCCCTGCTAAATGTAAGTAGCCATGAAGATCCTCTACAAGAACCTGCCTTGCTCCCACCTCATACTTTAACCCCTTGTGCCCCCAGCATAAAGCTGACCACCTCTCCCAGAGTTCATGGCAACATCAGTAGTGCTACTGGCATAAATAAAAGCACCCAGTGCATGGCGTAAAGTGGCTGGCATTAGGAAGGGCAATCAGTCATAGAAACCACATACCAAAGATGACATTGGAGCCCAATGCAGTCCTTGGACCTGTTGAATTGTGTCATACCATCCAATTCATGCCAGCATGGAACATGGACAGTAAATGATGATGATGATGATGACAGCAGTGGCGGTGGTTATGACAACAACGACAATGATGGCAACAACAACGATGACAACGAAGGTGATGGCAACAGCAGTGATGACAGCAATGTATAAATCAGACTGGAACGTTCTGAATTTTGAACTGAAGATATTAAACAGGGTTTATTAAAGTATTATCTGTTTGTATTACTTAGTAAGACGTTTCATACGTATATTATATATTTTTCACTCTTTATTATCAAAATAGCTTACAACACGAACCCGTGTTTGAACCAGCTCGGCAGCATATTAGTCATGTTTTGTTTTACAAGTTTCATAAAGGTGTTAATGTTAGAGCAACAGCAAAGCCCCATCAGAACATTGATGGTTCTAATGTTTTAAGTGAAAAAATGTGTAGAAAGTGGTTTCTTCACTTCCACGACAACGTTTGTCCGCACATTGCACAACTGACCCTGCAGAAGTTGAACGAATTAGGCTATGGAACTCTGCCTCATCCGCCATACTCACCAGACTCCTCAACAACTTCCTGCGTGAGAAATGCTTCAAAAACCAAGACGATGCCAAACATGCCTTCAACGACTTCATCGCCACCAGAACGCAGGATTTTTACGCTACTGGCATAAATAAATTTGTTTCGTGTTGGCAAAAGTCTGTTGATTCTGATGGTGTTTATTTTGATTAATAAAGTTTTGTTTGTGCCGAGATATGTGCATCTGAATTTAAGGGTTAAAAACTGCAAGAACTATTTTGACAACCTAATATTTCAAGATCAACAAGATTTGTCTTCTTCAGAGCATATATAAAAAGCATTCTCCTCTATGAAGCTGAAACCTTAGACTATGAAGAAGGTGTTTCGAGTTTGCCTTGGTGATACATACACCAGGCTTTTAATGAGGACTCAAAATAAATCCAGAAAATATCAAAGTAAAATAAATAGATGATTTTTTCATCAAATCAGATAAAACTAAAATATCATTGTCAAATACATTGTAAGATATACAAGAAATTTATCCTCAGTTCCATTAGTAGTATTTACAGGAAAAAAAAGATTGGAACTTCCTTAATGACTGGAGGGGTGGGGGCAGATAACTTCTGAACTTCTAATCAATGGTCACATCAAACCCTTTTTCACCCAAAGGATTTTTCTTTATGTGTATAGGTTATAAGGTAGAACTCAGTCTCAACCCAACAATTAGACTAATCAATCCTACAAAAACCAATACAGGCTGGATCAATAAACATGTCCTTGATAATATGATCCCTGAAGTAAGAAAGGTTTCACCTTTATTTCTTTGGAATTTTAAAGTGGAAGTAATTAAATGGTTTTAAGGCAATTTCCAATAAAATGGATGCAAACTTTTCCAGTTTGACATTTGTGACTGCTGCACATCAGAGTGCTACTCATATTAACTAATGCAATTAATTCTGCTAAATCCATTGCCAACATCACAGAAAAAGAAAATGTAATTATTATACATGCCTGAAAATTGGTTGTGAAATGTAACAGTAACTTATGGATCAATTAGAAATCTAACAAATAAACCCTTCAATGTTAGTGTGGGTATCCTGGACTCCACAGAAACCAGCAACCTTGGTGGGGTCCTTTACATACTGCATAAAATAAAAACTAGCTTTCTTGACAGTCTTTATTGAGATGATGTATTTTAAATTCTAAATAATGTCAAACCATGCTGATAGATTCAGAAACAATCTCTGCTACTTCTTTAAAGACTTAGACTTCCAATCAATCATTGCAACTCATCCCACAAAAGTCAGTTATCTGGATGTTACCCTGGATTTCCTCAAATTTTTTCATTACTTATACCACAATCCTAATGAAATGCTATATTATATCATAGACATTCTAACTACTTGTGGACATCCCAAACAGCTAACGAAAATGTTTTTCACAAGACATCCCAAATATTACAATGAAGACTTAGCCAGAAGAGGCTTTAAGGATAACATCTATTGCACAGTAACCCCTACCTCCTACTCCAATAAAGCAAAAGCAGGAAAAGAAGCATAACCTTGTACTCAGCTCTGCTCAGTATCACACTCTCTACACTCTTGGCTCAAAACTTTAAACTCCTAAAGAAATATTTCTCCTTAAACTATAAATATCAATTTCAAATTTTGGCACAAGGCCAGCAATTTTGGGCTAGGGGGTAAGTCAACTACATTGACCCCCCCCAGTACTTAACTGATACTGATTAACCCCAAAAGGATGAAAGGCAAAGTTGATCTTGGCAGAATTTGAACTCAGAATGGGAAGACAAATGAGATGACACTAAGCAGTTCACCCAATGTGCTAACGATTCTGCCAGTTTGCCCTTAAGCTACAAATATTAACAGATCTTTAATAAAGATACTAACAAACTTTTGTATTCAGCTATTTCAAACTTAGAGTGTAATTTAGCATATCATAACATCTCCAAAATTAACCAACATACATAACAAAAACCATTAACCAACACAACACTAACCTATGCAATTTCCCTCTATAATCTAACTGCATTGCCAAGGACATTATGTTTTTACATTTAGTCAACCAATATCAAAACAAAAGCTCATATTTGTATGACCTCAGATCCATTTAAATCAAGATTTTATTTATACACTAATTCCTTCAAGAACCACAACAGAAGCAAACAAACTTTTTTGGCTTCATAAATTTAATCATTAAAGGACAATTCAATGTATGATATAATACAGTATAGAACTGAAGCAGAACAAAGGAATAATAAGTTTGTAATCTTTGCACTACAGAGGGCTTATCGTATTGATTTTGCTAATACCCCATTACTCAGCTGCCATTCAGAAAATATTTAGAGCAGCATTTAAATGTGGCTGTGTGGTTGAGAAGCTTGCTTCCCAACCATGTGGTCTCAGGTTCATTCCCATTATGCTTTATCTTAGGCAAGTCTCTTCTGCTACAGCCCAGGGCCAACCAGTGCCTTGTGGATTTGGCAGACAGAAATTAGAAGAAACCCATTGAGTATATGCATGTGTGCACCCTTGCCCTGACATCACACGATGGTTGCAAATGAGCATCACTGTCGTATAAACAGCGTTATTCATTTCCAGTTTTCTTTGAAAAATATGTCTGACTGTGAGGAAAATGTTACCTTACTTGGAAACACATGAGGCTTGCCAAAAGGAATGACATCTGTCCTTAGAAAACCTCAATGAATTCCGTTTGGCCTATGATGCAAGCATGGAAAAGTGAATGTTTTATGATGATGATAACGATGATGGTGGTGGTGCCGATGATGATGATGACGATGACAACGACGAGGCAGTTCACAGAAAATTTAAGCCATAAAAATTTTACAACCTGATCTTCCTCCACGTAGCTTACAATGGCTTATATCAGTGTATGCATGTTTATATCAGCAAGTATCTTCAAGGATTATTCTTTCTTATTATTCCATTTATATATTTATTTCATGTTCATATTCACCATTATTAACAATTGTAAATCCATCAATGTTAATTTCACATTGACATGTTTCACCATTAGAGTTGTTTTGGTTTGTTTTGAATTTGATTCAGTTACTATTTTAGCTGAGTTCATTCACATTTCATCTTTGTTTCATTTATCAAACAGCACAATGAACCCATAAATGTCAATTTTATTAATAAAAAAAACCCCTTTCACTCTACATAGATTCCATATTGAGATTGAGTACTTTCTATTCAGCAGTGGTGTCTTTTACTCGTAACATTTTTTATTGTTTTAGATATATGTGTGTGTGTGTATGTACACACACACACACACATACACACCTGCATATAAATATACATATACAAAAATATGTATATGTATATATATATATACATATGTGAGAGAAATACATGTACATACATACGTATGTATGTATGTATGCATGAATCTATCTATCTATCTGTCTATCTATCTATTGGGTTGGCAACTAAGTTCCCACCGTTTTTTTAAAAAATAACAACTAATTTATCAATAATGTATTCACCCTTGTTGTTTACAACTTCTTCCCAACGTTGAACAAGATTTTCAATACCTCGTTGGTAGAACTCATTTGATTTCAACTCAAAAAATTGATCCAACCAAGCTCTCAATTCTACATCAGTATTGAACAAAACTCCACACATAGCATTTGAAAGAGATCGAAAGAGGTGGAAATCCGTTGGTGCCAAATCAGGAGAGTACAGCGGGTGTGGCAGCATTTCCCAGCCATGTTTAGCAGCACTTCCAAGCCATGTGTTGGAATGGCTTCCCTGGTCATATTGGCGATATGAGGGCAAGTGTTGTCATGCTGCAGAAGAACTCCATGCTGCCGATTAGGTCTTTTCTGTTGAATAGCCATGTTGAGTCATTCCATCTGTTGAACATAGAGTTCCGCATTGACCGTTTGGTTCCATTCAAGCAATCCGTAATGGATAATCCCTTCCCAGTCCCACCATACGCACATCATCATTTTACGCGGATGAAGATCTTATTTCACGCGTGGTGTCACTTGTTTACCGGGGCTAAGCCATTCTTTACGTTGCTTCATATTGATGTACAGGCACCATTTTTCGTCACCAGAAATGATTTGGTGAAGAAATTGTTGCTTGTGTCCATGAGTTGAGTGTTGACGAGCAAGCAAACCAGCGGAGATTGTGGCTCGTTGATTTTTGTTGTTGTCACTTAAAGCATGCGGAACCCATGCTCCATACTTCTGAACATTTCCCATCGAGTGAAGATGCTTCTCTATAACAGTGTGGGAGCATTCCAATTTCTCTGCCAGTTCCTTTGTCATTTAACGAGAATTTTCATGCAAAAGTTAGTTTAATCGCTCTTCATCGAACTCAACTGGATGGCCAGAACAAGGTGCATCTTTGAGGTCAAAATTTCCATTTTTGAACATGGCATACCAATCATGAGTGGTTCTTTCAGCTATGGCACCCTCTCCATATACAGCACAAATGTCGTGAGCAGCTTTTGCGGCCTTAGAACCTTGATTAAAAGCAAAAAGGAGGTGTCGAAAATACTCGTTTTTTTTTAACTTGACATTCCATATTAATGATCTGAAAATAAAGAAAAATTAACTAAAATTAACTAGAAAAAAAATAAAATAGATTCCAAAATGATTCAAAAATAGAATTCTCGAAAAAAATAGATTCCAAAATTTAAAAACACAATAAATTCCAAAATTTAGAAAAACAGTGGAAACTTAGTTTTCGAGAATTCTATTTTTGAATCATTTTTGAATCTATTTTGTTTTTTTTCTAGTTAATTTTAGTTAATTTTTTGTTTATTTTCAGATCATTAAAATGGAATGTGAAGTTAAGAAAAATGAGCATTTTAATCAAGGTTCTAAGGCAGCAAAAGCTGCTCGTGACATTTGTGCTGTGTATGA
Organism: Octopus bimaculoides; assembly: GCF_001194135.2. Taxonomy (NCBI): domain Eukaryota; kingdom Metazoa; phylum Mollusca; class Cephalopoda; order Octopoda; family Octopodidae; genus Octopus; species Octopus bimaculoides. The sequence goes on along the minus strand of NC_068990.1, from coordinate 89,251,436 downwards.
AGAGGGCGCCATAGCTGAAAGAGCCATTCGTGATTGGTATGCCAAGTTCAAAAATGGAAATTTTGACCTCAAAGATGTACCTTGTTCTGGCCATCCAGTTGAGTTCGATGAAGATCGATTAAACCAACTTTTGCATGAAAATTCTCATCAAACGACAAGAGAACTGGTAGAGAAAATGGAATGCTTCCACACTGTTATAGAGAAGCATCTTCACTCGATGGGGAATGTTCAGAAGTATGGAGCATGGGTTCCTCATGCTTTAAGTGGCAACAACACAATTCAACAAGCCACAATCTCCACTGGTTTGCTTGCTCATCAACGCTCAACTCATGGACACAAGCAACAATTTCTTTACCGGATCGTTACTGGCAACAAAAAATGGTGCCTGTACATCAATATGAAGCAGCGTAAGGAATGGCTTTTTGTGGTTGGGTAGGTGAAACACTGTGTTGAAGATCAGCAGGTCATGTGCTGCACAGTCTTCAGCAGTAGGTGACTGTTGTTGTTGTAGTCGTGGTGAAGGCGTATGCACTGATGATGGTAGCATGACACTTTCTTCTGAGGGAAATCCATAGACATCAGTTAATCAGTCCTTTGGGTTGCGTTGTACATGGAGGAACATGCAGTGCTCTTCAGAGTAGTTAGTCCACTTTGGTCCTCATCTGACACCCAGCTCTTACCTGTGGCTCCACAAATCAGCTGAACCATGGTGTGAATACCCAATGGCTTTCAATCCATGGTGAGCTAGAACTTGTTTGACTATGCATATGAAGACTGGAGCCAGCAGATTGTGCTGTGGAAACCACCAGATTGGTTCAACATGCAGGGAAGTGGACCAGCAAGTGTTGTGGAGCACAGACAGGGCACAGTGAGACATGAAGGACACTGCAGCCTCCACTGCATTCTGACCTATCTTTTGTTACCTTGACTTTGTCCTGCCACTGGAATCAGATATGAAGGGATGAGAGGGTGAGGCAGATGATGTTGCACAACCCTTTCTCACTTTATATACAAACATACACACGTGTGTGTGTGTGTGTGTGTGTACAGTCAAAGTTATGGCTATATGGTTCGGAATTTCACTTCTCAATCACATGGCTTTCAATTCAGTCCCATTGTGTGATACTTTGGGCAAGCATCTTCTTTTATATACCTGGGCTAACTAAAATCTTGTGAGTGGATTTGGTAGATGGAAACTGGATAAAATCCAAAATATTTCTAACAAGCTATATATATATATATATATATATATATATATATATATATATATATATATATATATATATATATATATCATCATCATCATCATCATCATCATCCTTATTTTACATCTGTTTTCCATGTTGGCAGTGGTTGTTGAATGGGTTAACAAGATCCAGTAGGTTGGCAGATGCCATCTTGTTCCAATGCCCATTTTGGCACGAATACTATTATTGGATGCCTTCCTAATGCCCTAATGCCAACCATTTTATGGAGTTTACTGAATGCTTTTTCTTATGGTAACAGTACTTGTGAGGTTACCTTGTAACTCACAAAACTAAAGAGCTCCCATGGCAAAGGGGGGGGGGAATAGGAGAAAGAACAAAGGCTTTAAGCAAGATGTTAAGAAGTTAAAGTACAATGGAAGGAACAGGTTTATTATTGTTAGATGGTTTTATTGGAGAAACTAACAGAGACACTGACAAGCAAGGGAGTAAGAGAAGGGAAAGAAAATGAGTAGTGTCAGGGATTAGTGAGAGTGAATAAGTGAGTGATAAGAAGGAGGACAGTATGATCGGTTGAGTAGGAGAAAAGGCGGTGGGGGGGAGCTACTACTCCACCCTTTTTGGAGTGAAGTGGTAATAGAAAGAGAGATAAGTATGATGGTGATGAGGAGCCAGAGCATACCTTTAAGGTAACATATCCAAGGAGGTGAACAGAAGAGAGCATGGTGACAGAAAGATCAGATAGGGTGAGTAAAGATTACTAGAGCTGGGGAGAGGAGCGAGTGATGGGTAGAAACGGGTGGGGGGGGTCATAGGTAAATAATGAGTGAAGGTAGTCGTGGTGAGTGAGGGTGTGGTTGGGGACACTGGTAAGAATGAGAGATGGAGGCCAGTAGAAAATGGCTTAGGGGAGAGAGAAGGATGACTAGTAGCACAGAAAGGGTAATGATATTATGTAGCAATGGGTTATGCTTTCATTAGTTACAGTGACAGAATAATGCAGTACAGTGATGGAGTGGGTGGGGGTGGAGCAGATGAGGGAGGAAGAGCAATGTTTGTGTGTGTGAGAGAGAGAGTGTGTGTGTGTGTGTGTGTACTGTAAGCACAATCAATTCATGTACCCGTTTTTATCAAAACTGGTTACAAACAATTCAAGTATCAACATGTTTTGTGCTTGAGACAGAAAACCTGTAAGAATAAGAGTACTGGGATAAAATAACAAAGAGAAAATTTGTGGAGGGGACATGTCTTACTGATATAAACCTTTTATTATTATTTTTTACCTTTTTCAAGGATGGGTATAAAGATGATTGTATCAATCCCAGCATATTACTGGTAGTCGTTTTGTCAACCACCGAAAAGACAAACCAACAAAAGACTTTATGTTTTCATTTGACCTGCAATAAATAGTAGCCATATCTCCCTCAATTCACTTTCTACTACAAAACATAGAAGGACTTATTAGATAAGGTTGTCCTAGGCACATTATGTCTGGAAAAAGTTCATGATGGTCAGGTCTGTTGAATCAAGATTGACCAGGGGGTTAAACAACCAGATGGAGGAACACATTAGACTTTATAATATCTGTAAAAAGAATAGGACAGTCTTTTTCTTTTTTCGGCCAGATCAGGGCTGACCTGAAACTAAACAACAAGGAAGGATGGTCATGGTTGAAAGGCTTTTCATTACAGGTCAGCTGGACTAGGTCTGACCTGAGACTGAAAAACAACAAAATGGGACTCCTTGGATAATGTGATCTTAAACTGTTTAAAAAAATGACGGAGTAGTCATGGCTGGAGCATATTTCATCATCAGTCTGTTGGATCAGGACTGAGCTGGGGTCAAACAACACCAGCACCCAATTGAAAGAAGAAATGCAAAATTGATTCTAATAAGAAATTTAACTTGGTGTATGGAGACTGCAAGTTCTACTGTTTAGCTCTGGAACCTCTAAATATTTATTAGAAACCTGCTAGAAATAGCAGCCAAGTCTCTTTCAAATATTACTCTACTGTTTTTAAAAGGGAAAATTTTAGAACTGTAGTCTTAGACATACAAATATGAGATAATACCAATACTAAGTGGTTAATTGGTGGAACTGTATGATTGTTTTGTTCCAGCTATTTGCATCCTGAGTCCAAATTCTGCCATGGCCTACTTGGGTAATAGACTTAACTCTGTTGTAAGCATTGAAACCAGGTTTCTGCTTTATGGATACCTTCCTCCCTCTTCCCACCTGTCTTGGAGACTCTGCAACAGATCATGGGTCCTGCCATCTTCCCTGAGTAAAAGATAAAGAAAACATCAGAACTGAGAATGCATTTCATCATACATCTACTCAGGCTGGGAACTGGCAAAGTTATTAGAATATCAAGCAGAATGATGCTTCATAATGTTTGTTCTGACTAAGGCAGTGAGCTGGTAGGATCGTTAGCATGCCAAGCGAAATGTTTAGCAGCATTTCATCCATCTTATGTTCTGAGTTCAAATTCCATGAAGGTCGATTTAAGATAAGAACCAGTTGAACACTGGGGTTGATGTAATCTCCTTTCCTGAAATTGCTAGCCTTATGTCAAAATTTGTAATCAATATTTGTTCTGGATCTTTATGAGTTCAAGTCCTGCCAAGATAACATTGCCGCTTATCCTTTGAGACCAATTAAAAAATAACAATGTAGGACAGAGGACTGATGAACATATAAGAACATTGGACCAGATTCCTTGCAGTCTCTGTTCTAGACTTTTGCATTCTGAGTTCAAATCCTACCATAGCCTACCTTGATGGTAGATTTGATTCATAATTTGGTCTAACACTACCACCTAGCACCTTGTGTGCTTTTTATAAAGTTCGCTGTGTTTTAAGTATTCAAGTCAGATCTCTAGTATGATACCTTCTCCTCCTCACTGCCTCCCCCACCCCTGAGTAAAAAGATTGAGGGAAAAATCTGCAACAGCAACCTCAGTGGCCATTTAGTTCTAATGTTTCTAGCAACTCTCTACCTGAAAGAAGGAAACTAGGGACCAGGAGGAGTATGAGGGGTTAGTTAAATAAAGCCAAAACTTTTAAATTTGTTATGAAATCATTTGAAAAACTTAAGAGTCTCAAAACATTATGGCTGTTCTATGTCGTATAATCTTATTTTGAAAATGTGGTATAAGGAAGAATCAGTGGAGCATTGAAGGTGAAGATATTCCCTCATGATATTCAGATGAGTTTCTTCATGTTCTAAACTCAAATAATACTCAAGTCAACTTTATCTTTCATCTTTCCAAAGTCAGTAAATTTAAGTAGCATTCATCAAGAACACAAGTTCTTATGGTTTTCAATAAGTGGTTTGCCAGAAAAGTTTAGGTGGCAGACAAAATACCTCGCAATATTTATAGTTACAGCCCTTTACATTCTAAGTTCAACTCCTGTTGAGGTCAACTTTGTCTTTCATCCTTTCAGGGCTGTTAAAATACTTTACCAGTCAAGATCAATTTCAATGACTGAACGAACCCACTCCCTAAATATGTGGCCTTGTGTTGTATGGCTACAAATCAATATTTTCAATTTCCTGAGTCAGTTTTACACCACTCATTAGTATTTTGAATTTTTTTTTTTTTTATGATAATTCTATTTTATTTACTTTTTTTAAAACGAAGCCATTTAGTTTAACTTTGGAAATTCATATATAAACTACTGCAACTATTACTGCTAAAATTTGGATGATTTAAAAAAATATATATATTCATTTATTTGTCTATTTGCTCTTCAGAAAGTAGACAGGATAGAATGATCCACTGTTCAGAAATCTATTCACTTCCCTCTTTTTTCTTTTGTTATGTCTTTGTGTAATTATTGTTACTACAACAATCTTTAACACCGCCAACCCACAGCCTCTTTTTCTCCCACCGTTAATGCAGTCACTAAGCAGGTAGGCAGTTGGTTCAAACAACCAAACAGCCAAAACAGCTTCAACCTCAGCCAAACAGCAGTATTCATATAATAACACCTGGTTTTCTCAAGCAGACAGTTATTCTTTCATCCTTTCATTCTTTCATTCATTCATTCATTTGTTCCACCAGTAGTGGGGAGGGTCTATGTGATAGAGGGGGGAAAAAAAGTATGAGATAACCTGATGGAGAGTTCAATTTCTGACTACATCCATCCAACAGATTTTACTTCAAAAATGTTAATTTTTAACTAACAACTATGTATTTTGACTTGTTTAATTGATGTCCTATTTTAGTGTGCTAATTAGATTTAAAGAGATTTGAGCATCAGATTGTGTGTATATATATATATATACACACACACACACACATATATATATATATATATATATATATATATATATATATATATTGATCATAGGTCAACTCACTCAGGGCTAGTGTGGTGCTAAAAAGGCAACTAATACGCTATATAACAGTTGCTGTTTAGCCCTAGGTCAACCCTAATAAAGCAGACCTATGGTCAAAAGCATTCTAGCTTCTTTCTTTTCTTTCCTCTCCATCCCCCAGACATCTAGGAGGGCTACGTTATCTAGAGCATCCTTTCTTTTTTTGAAGATGATTGGGATGTGATTTGAAAAAAGATTTAGCTGCTACTTCTAACAGGCTGTGCGACCACATACAGGCTCCCTCGTGGAATGTTCGCCTGCCAGTAAGTGTTGGTTGTGATTGTATGAAGTGGTGTCTTAGCTAGCTTGGTTGACTGGCTAGCTGCTTAGTGAGTTGGCAACCTAGCCTGATGAGTGGATAGATAGATGGCAGGCTGGTTGGTGAAGCAAAGAAGAACCGGAGAAGTAATCATCACAGAAGAAGGGAAAGAATCTGAAAGGAAACGACAGAGATAGAGAGAGAGACAGAGAATGGGAATGGATGGATTATTAAAGTGTAAGGTTATCCCACTGCAACCATCTCCAAGCAGTCAACTAAGCAGATAGTTAGGCTACACACATACAACACAAAATATTCACAGCACCTGGTTTCCCAAGCAGTCAGTCACTCAACATGACCTTGTTTGAGTTCACTGGTCACACAAGAACAGATGTTATGTGTGTATTTCCTCCTGAAAGGCTTCAAAAGTAGCTGTCAGCCTTGGGCAACTTGCTGTTCAAAGCCTTCAGCCACTGATTAAAAGACCATTTTTATTACAGTCATTCTTTCCTTTTTTCCCCATATTAATATCAGATCAGTCAAGTGAAGACAGAAACTCTTTCTATAATAATTTAGCAGGTGGTAGAGTGTCAGAAGTGGTAGAAAAGTGAACTAAATACCCAGAAGTATTTTGTCACTGTCTATAATTTACTGTGTTTAACACTCTTGGGACCACATTTACAAAATGCACTTTTGATAGATTTCAAATATTTTGAAAATGATTATGTATTGGGAAGCATTTGATAAAAATAACATTTTCATCATTAACCCATTTGTTATCACATTTCTGTTGAAATGCATCACCTTTCATCATCATCATCATCATTGTCGGTCAACGTCCGCTTTCCATGCTAGCATGGGTTGGACGATTTGACTGAGGACTGGTGGACCAGGAGGCGACACCAGGCTCCAATCTGATTTGGCAGAGTTTCTACAGCTGGATGCCCTTCCTCATGCTTTGTTTCAATTAATTTTGAAAATAATAAGGAAATTAGTAAAATAACTTTGTCATTATTTAGTCTGGTATTGGAACATAAATTAACATGAAATTTTGATGGAAGGTCTTAATTTAGATCACTTTAAAATGTAATGTTTGTATTAAAGGACCAGGGGTGGTGGTTTCAAGCAGGTTAGTATAAAAAGGGTTAAGCCACTGTTCAAAAATAATTAATGAAAGGGTCTTACTTAAGATTGTAAAGGGAGGTTTTAGTTTAAATATGAACACCTTAAAATGAGAGGTTTTGACTCATAGAACCCAAGATATTCTTAGGCGAGTTGGTTTATATAAAAACAGCGATAGTCTCAGAGTATTTTTATATGAAACAAAAGATATTCATAAACAAGTTGGTATATATAAAATATAGGCCTAGGTCATGTAAAGGCCCAAACCATGTCTAACTTAATAGCACCACCTGGTGAAGCCTTTTAGTCATATATGGGACACCATGGGCAACTCTAGCAAAGAGTTATTATTGTTGGAGACATATCCAGGTGTAGAAGGTTGGTCCAGGATTTTTGAAGAAATTTGTCCAGAGAACTTTAAGATTTTATGGGATCTGTTTCTGTTTTGACATATTTTGGTATGATATTAAAAAGAGCTGGACCAGTTGAAGTAAAGTAGTTGTGTCGTAATGTTGTTATGTGTCCTGAGTTCGATTTTTGTAGTGGGTGGATAGCACGGGGGCCAAGTCTTGGGTGGATTTTAAAATTGATGCCAACATCATTTGTGCAATATTGATGGAATATTTTCCACATCACACAGGGAAATATTACCTTGCATGGAAATAGGTGAGGGTTAACAACAGGAAAGGCATCCACCCATAGAAAATCTGCCTCAACAAATTCCATCTAACCAAAGCAAACACTGAAAAATGAACATGAAAATGATGATGATGATGATAAAGAAGAAATAACAACAACAACAACAAAATAGGCAATTTTTGATGTATAATTATAAAAGCATATTTTTACATGTTGGCTAATCTCAAGAAATCTAAATATAACCACTGATAACCTAATGAATATGCTTTATTCCCTGTTCTCCAGAATAACCAGATTATAATTTACTTTATACAACGAGCCTCATCAATTAAAGAAATAACCTTTTCCTTCAAACATTTTTATCTAAAAAAATTTCTTATAACATTATCACAAGTCAGTTTATCTGGCAATGTTTGATTCAATATTCCTTCTGGCTAAATTAACAGGTAAGACACATTGCCCTTTAAAAGGTTTTTGCTATGTTTAAGTTTGCTGAAAGATTTTTTTACAGATGCTATTGCAGCTGGAATTGTCAACAGTATTCTCAAATTAGCACAAATATTTGGAAATATCTCACAAAGTTTTTAGTCAGTTGATAAATTTAGCAGTTCTAAAGATTTCAGTTCTGGTTTCCAAAATTTGTTTTATGTATTGATGGTGAATGTATTTTGTTGCAAATTTTTCATTCTGAAGGTCAGTGGAATAATGATGTTCAAACAGCTTCACTTTTTTTTCACCTCTTTACTTTCAGATATTGTGAGACATTTCCTGAGGAAATCAAAATTTTCTGTGAACCACTTGACATTAAAAAGTATAATAAATTCTGCAATATCAATCAAAACTTTAACATTAATATGGGCCTCAGCTTGCAAATCCTCTGTATCAGATGTTTCTGAAAATTGGCATCAGAAGTTGTGTCATCATGCTCCCTTCTTTTGTCTCACACCTTCACATACTTGTGGGAGTTTGATTTCCATCTCAAGATCTGATGTCACCTCTTTAGCTTCTTTCCAGATGTTTTTCCAGTTGTTTCATATCTTCTTTAAATCTTCAAAGAAATTTCCCTTCACATCCAATGTGACACCTCTGGTTTAACAGACTTGTTGCAAATATCTACAAAAATCAATACCTTATATCAAACAGCCAAAATTAACATGCAAGCAAAGTGTGTAGGTTTTACTAATATTTCATTCACTTCACTTCTTGTACAGTCTGTTAAGCTCCAAAAAATCTTGCAATGCTAACTGAATGTTGTTAAGATGAGAAGCAAAATGCATGATACTTTCAAGTTTCTTTGCCAGAACTTATGAGCCAATAAATTGGATAAATTCAGACAACATTAAATGTCTGATTCAAATTTAATCAGACATAAAGATGAATCAAACATGTCTGACACCCTTGTTCATAGGTATTGTCACTCATTCACCCTTTCACAGGGTGAAATGTTCCATTTGCCTCAGAAAAAAATAGACAGGTCTTGGTAAGAAGCTAATAAAATATTTGAAAAGCTACATGTTTGCTAACTTTTATAAAGTGATGGAAGGGATTATTGAGGTTTTCTTTCAGCAAGAAGCCATCAGATTTTCAAGGGCCTCATTTTGACTCTCCAAGCCCCAATGTACTTGAAACCACTTTTTTAGATCCTGCCTGGGATAAACCACAACCTTAACCAGAAAGAGGTTTATTTCTCATCCCTTTTTCCTGTATAGAAAAACAGTTACATTATCTGACCAGATATAATAAAAGAAAAAAAAAACTAGATCAAATGGGAATGTTACCTGTGACATACAAGTGATCTGTCTAGGAACTGAAATTTCTCTTTAATCTATCTGCTTCTCATCATCAAAAGAAAGCTGCACCAACTCGAAAGGTCCTTCAAGGGCCTTGAGAACCATTTATTGCAATCATCAACCCTATTGGGACTGTATTCTGTCTTTATGGTTAAATTTTCAAAATAGTCAAGAATCATGAGAGGTTTAATAAAATAAATTACTTCCAACAAATAACAAATGTTTACATATTGATATACGATATTATCTTTAATGTAATAATGACATTTCAGCTGGATTTGAATTTTAAATGTAATCACTTTAATTGAGGCTGTTTCATGCTAGTTGGTGTTGAAGGCACTAAATATATAGCATGTGTCCCGAATGCTTTCAGACTGTTATGTCTATCAGTTAGTGGAGAATAAATTTAACTTGCTAAACTACAATTCAACCATTAACTGACACCACAACACAAAGTGAATGGTAACAGCCTGCCTCAGCTGTTGATGTCTATAAGATGTCATTGATAAATAATAAATTGTAATAAACTGCAAACAGGAAACTGTTCAGTCTTCTTCCACACTAGTTAAATAAACCTTTCATGGCCAATAGGTATGTGTTTGTGAGTGTTTGCTTTTATTGACTTCAAGAAGTGTGTGTGTATAAGAGAGAGAGAGAGAGAGAGAGAGAGAGAGAGAGAGAGAGAGAGAGAGAGAGAGAGAGAGAGAGAAAGTGGAGGGATTAAGAGTGGCGATGTTCATTTATTTTCAATAAATATTCATGAAGTAAATTAAATATTTACAGCCAGAATATAAACCTTAGGTGATTTCCATTTACAATAGATTTGTTTAGTAAATCATTATTTAATAGTAATTAGGTAAATCATTTTATAATGATTTAATATATTCCTTGCATATCTTGGTTTATATACCTTGAATATTCATATACCACCACCACCACTATCATCATCATCATCACCATCATTTAACGTCTGTCTTCTCTGCTGGCATGGGTTGGGCATTTCCACAGAATCTGACAAGACAGAGGAGTATATTGTACTTCAATATCTACTTTGGCAGAATTGTTACAGCCGAATGCCCTTCCTAGCGCTAACCACAGAGTGTACTGCATGCTTTTTGAAGCATTAGCAATAGTAAGGATGCCATGTAACTCACAAAGCTAAAGAATTGCCTTGACTGAAAGGGAGTACAGTAGAGAGGAAAGCAGCTTTATATGAGGTGCTGAGAGGTTAAAGTCTGATAGAAAGGACAGAAACAGGTTTCTTGGTGTAGAAGAGATACATGGCTGCTTCATATTATACAATGGTGAGTGGGAGTAATTGGAGTGAAGCTACAGAGATAAAGAGGGTGGTGATAAGGTAATCAATTTAAAACGCAGTTTATTTCTTTGACATGCAGGGATTTGATGAACCAGAGGTGATCTTCATATCAGGGTAGATTGATATCAAACGGTTCAATCAATGTTTATGTTCACTACCCCATTGCCCCATAGGACAATTAAGTTATCAGCATTAGGAACTTAAAATCTAAATTTTCTGTAGGTTTAATATTAAAGCTTCCATATGATATTCATCATTATGCTAGGCTAATCAACAAATTATGGAAGCCCAACATATGTCCTGATTATTTCAGTCATTCTGTATTTCAGTGTTGTTTTCCCTCTATATTCTTGGTTGTTCCACAAGGATCAGTGACATCCATTTTCCCTCCACAAATGATCAACCATGCCTGATTTGTCTCTCTCCCTGCAGATTACAGCATTATGATGTTCCTCTTGCTTTCCATTTAATGGGTACTTTGTTTCACCATTATATCAACTGCTACAACTGCTTGGAATGGAATACAGAATACACACATGTTCTCTTTGGTCATAATTTCTGCTTATGGAGGTCAACTTCAACTGGATTTGAACTCAGAATATAAAGCAACATAAAACACTGAAAAATAATTTAGTCCTGCTTCTCTGCTACTTCGACACTAAAGCAACGAAGAATACTGAAGTTGCTTGTCTTCCTAAGAATAGCTGTCAAATGTCCCTCAACCCATGTTCTACTGTCTTTAAAAAGCAAGGACCACATTAGGCAATGTAGTAATACGTATTTTATATTAATTTGCATACCCTAGTTTTAGAATAGACACATCAAATCCTTGCATGTCACAAGAGACGACTAAAAGGAAGGACATCTGGCCCTGAAACATTATCACAGAAAATATGCTAAATGCTGATGTAAGACAATGATGTACAATGATGATGATGATGCCTAAACGAAAAAGATGAGTCGGCCATAGATAGAATACAAATGATCATAGATCTATTGGATAAGAGGCAAAATAACAAAGAAGGGAGCATCAAAAATGTAGTTCTATAAACACACATTTTGTCTGGGAAAGAAGAGGATGGTCACAGGCGGAAAGCTTTCAATGACAGATCTATAGAATCAGGACTAGCCTGGGTCAAAACAACAACCACTAGCATCTTTGAAAACTCCTTTATTCCAACTATGTTCTACAATAAAAATGGTGGGAGGAAATGGCAATATATCAATCATTAAAATTCCTTTGTAACAAGAAAAAGCACTTTAAAAATCAATTAAAGATTTGATTCCATTTCTGAAACCAAACAGAGTGAGGGTGAGATGAAATGATAACCTTTAACCTTTAGTGAATTCACCCACTGGTTGACCCACATTACTGGTCTTATATCTGTAACATTGATTCAGAAGAGCAGGTGGGTGAAATGAAATGTCAGCTGTCAAATGGGCCTTATCCCTACTTCTAAATGCTTTGTTTGTTCACTTGTACTGGTTCGTTTTAAGCTTACTTTTTACAGCTAGTTTCTAGAGAGCCTTGCAAAGAGTATGGCCTATTTAATTTATTTAACTGCAGTAGATGTAAACATATTTAGATATAACTTTGTCAAACTTATGGAAAAAACTTGTGTTTTGTAAAATGGTGTGGGTATCTGTATGGATCTTTAATGATTTGGTCACTGCTCTTCTTCAGCTGGTGTGCATTGCATGACCATGTACCATATGTAATTACATATGTATGTATGTACACACACACACACACACATATTATACTATTGTTAGTACTTTTCAATACAACTAAAGGTTTAACCCTTTCGTTACTGTATTTATTTTGAGATGCTCTGTGTTTCTTTCAATTATTTTAAATATAACAAAGAAATTAGTAAAATAACGTAGTTATTATTTAGCTAGTGTTAGGAACATAAATTGTGACCAAACTTTGGTGGAAGATTTTAATTCAGAACTTATGAAAACAAGGCATTTGTATTCAGAGCCAGAGCCGATTTCAGCTGGGTTGGTAACGAAAAGGTTAATTAATAAAATCCTGAATCACATCGCAAAGCATTAAGATATAGTAGCAACTGTGGAGAGTTTGTAAGTGCATATATATATATATATGCACACACATAATAAACTATTTTTGGTATGTATGGGAACATCACAAAATCCATTTTTCTTACATGTGATGCTACAGATCTTACAGATATAAAAATGGCTGAAAATTGAAAACCAAGCTAATGCACACACATACAGAGATATATACACAGTTATGTATGGATCTATGGTATATATATATATATATATATATATATATATATATATGTATATATATATATATACACATATTTACACATATATATACATATGTATATCTATATATGTATGTGTATGTATATATGTGTGTGTATGTGTATATATATATATATATATATATAGATATGGATGGATGTATCTACAAATATATATATGTGTTTGCTGTGTATATGTATACACACACACACACACACACATACAAACACACGCACAAACACATATATACATGCATACATACAATATATATGCATGTATGTAAATATTACCAAAGTAAACATGTTCTTGACACCAACTGCACAACAACAACAACACTAGCAACAAGAGAAACAACAACAAGATTAAAGCATAGGAAGACCACCTGAATATTAAATTTTCCTCAGAAGTGTCTTTGTTTCAGTGAAATATCCTTAGAGTTGAAACAGAATAGCTGTCAGCAAAGAACATAATAAAGGCAAGTGTACTGTTGCCAAAGTGTTGAAGTTAGGAGGCCAGTAGTTTTGGAAAGGAAAGCCAGCTTCTGGCAGTGAAAGCTGAAGAGATATGGTTTAAAGATAACAGCTGTTGTATGAGAATGAGCAAATTATTTATGGAGACTGCTGAGGAGAGAATTATATCGATAGAATTGACTGGAATGAAAACAGAAGGCACTAAAAGAATTGTCAATGATGATTTGGGAAGAGAAAAACCATGGAGTCTCAGTTTAAAAAAAAAAAAATTAAATACAGGAACAAAATAAAACATTTGCTGATAGAGATTTGTATTATTAATGTAAAATCTGAAAGTCTAAAGGAAATAAAAAGGAAAGGTTATTTAATAATTTATACTATTATTACTACAACAAAATAACAATAAAAATAAAAGTGAATATAACAATGTATGTGTATTTCTAATGATTAATATGACTTGACCAAAATGACAAAGGAATGTCATTTAAAATTCATGAAGACTATTTAATGTCTACTTTGGCTCTGCTCCATCTATTGATTTCTAACATAAGCACAAAGTCACAAGTTTTGGGAGAAGGTCTATTTGAATATAAGGACCCTATTATATGATTTGTATTCATTTTATTGACCCTAGAAGGATAAAATATAAAGCTGACATTGGCAGAATTTGAACTCAGAGCACACAAAGACTTGTTACTAAATACCTCACTGGTATGTCCTGACACATATCCACCACCATCCCTCTCACTCTCTCGATCTCTATCTTTCTTAAGTCTCTCTTTGTCTCCCTTCTTCTCCAACTGGGGTATCCTTGTATCTCTTCTACAGCAAGACACCTACCTCTATCCCTCTATTATTCTTTTAACCTCTCATCAACTAGCACAAAAACCACTTCCTTTAGTACTACTCCCCACAGTCGAGGGAAATTTGTCTTGCAAGTTACTTGGTGACCCTGTCAGTGCTGGTGCCATGAACAAAGACTCTGGTACACTCTGTGTTATGCAAATTGTGCTATGATTTCAGTGATTTCCCTTGACATAAAGGGCATGCACATTTGATGATCAAAGAGAGAGTGGCCATTTTGAATAATATACGTTTAATTGGGAATATTGTGGATAGCACTATTATGACACTTTACTGTTTTGGACTATGACTGGAAATTGGTTTCTTTGAGCCAGGAATTACTGGTCATTCATAACACTCTGTAAAGTGGTTGGCCTTAAGAAGGGAACCCAGTCACAGAAACCATGTCAAAACAGACAGAAGAGCTTAGCAAAGTCCTCTGGCTTGCCAGCTCTTATCAAATCATCCAGCTCACGCCAGCAAGGAAAACGGACATTAAATGATGATGATGATGACGACACCAACGCCACAGCTGCTGCCACCAACTGCTGACAACAATGACAACAACAACATGCTGCCTGTCCACCACCCCAGACCTTACTTGATATACTAAATTCTCTTACTCCTAAACCTACATCAGTATATTTCCCTTTATAGTATTTTACAGAAAGGTTAAAATTGCTATTTCAAAGAGTTTAATGGTTGTCTGCTTTGACCTTGCATAATATTTAAGATTTTTCTATTCTTTACAAAACACCAAGTTACCTTTGTTCAGGTATTTAAAAAAAAAAAAAAAAAAAGCATAAATACTAAGAATTCAAGAAGACTAGTGATTTGCTTCTTTGGCACTGCTGCAAAAATGTTAGACATTCCTTTTCCCCATGACACATCAAGATATCTCAATTTATGCTTTGGCATGGAACAGATAAAAATCAAAATTCAAGAGGAACTGTAATCGTCTACTTGGACATTACTTGAAATGCCAGATTTTCCTTCTCTCGTTATACAAACAGACTCAACTTTATACGGTTTTTTTCACACAAAAGAATAAACACTAGAATTTGAGAAAACCGGTTGTGATGTGTACAGACAAAGTGGCCAAGTGGCCAGGGTATTGAACTACCAAGCCCTGGGCAAGAGGTTCAAAGCAGATCCACTGTTGATAATTTTTGTTGTTGTTGTTGTTAGTTAAACTCTGGTTGAGAAAATTGCTTTGTTGTGGTTTGAGCCTACATTGCCATAGTTCATCCTAGCTATTTGGGAGAATGGGTACTGCCAAATCATATAGGAATGTTATCTGCACTAGATTGCTGTTCTATTCAGGAGAAGAACTGCCGTTCACCTTGTGTAATGAAACCAGAGTTAATTAAATACTGACATTTAATAGCTTCTAAAGCTTAGGTTAGGTTTTTAATTGACTTTTCTTTTGTTGTTGCTTACTACATTATACATGATAACATTTATTCAGTTATTATGTTTATTGCAGATGGTGTCTCCAGGTAATTCTTCTCAATGATTGGTAGTCTGGAGCTGAACCATTCTTGTTCCATGAAGCTAACATGAAGACATGACAAAACACTTCTTAATAAAAGTCATTATTTGAAGAAGAATCTTTTTGAAGCAAACAGACTGGCACAAAATGATTGCATGAAACTTGTGACACTTGTAAAAGAAAAGGCATGGCTGTGTGCCTAAGAAGTTTATTTCCCAACTATATGGTTTCAGGTTCAGTCCTACCGCATGGCACCTTGGGCAAATATTTTCTACTATAGCCATAGGCTGACCAAAGACTTGTGAATGGACTTGGTAAATGGAAACTGAAAGCAACCACTTGTGTGTGTGCACATGTGTGTGAGTTCATATTTTCTTGCCTACATGTGTTCATTTGCTGATTTTAAACAATGGCTTCAGTGATTTGCTTGCATTCCACCATGAAAGCATGTCCTGGCTTTCTGACATGTTTTAACATGTTGTATGATCTTTATCTACAAAAAGCTTTATTCTTATGGTGTTGTTTGCTTCCAGTTCTCCCAGTAAACATGTCCAAACTGTTTGTTGTTTGGTAGACTGGGATATCATTGTCTCACTTGGAAACAAGTGGGTGGAATCCAATGGAGAAAATACAGTTTGTTTAGCCTGTTATGTTGCACTTCATATCATACACCACTATACAGCAGAGGTAGTTAAGTAGGTAGAGAATCACAGTAAATCTGGAAGACTAGTTCTATGAATAGCACTTAGTCATTCAAGTGACTATATGCCATACACCTGGTCAAATGGTGCCGACCAGGACTACACAACATCCTCATCACCCCCACCACTACCATCACAATTGTTAAAATTGTTTTGACATCCACTTTTTTATGCTTGCATAAAAGAGTTATGGGTTCTATTCTACCTCTGATCGGACCATGAAAAAAAGCAGGTTTTAAGCTTAGAACATAAATCATCATCACTCAACATCCACTTTTCTATGCTTACATGGATTGGAGAGAATTCACTGAGGCAGGATTTCTTTGATTGGATGCCCTTTCTGTCACCGACCCTTACTTGTTTCCAAGTAAGGTAATATTTCCCCGTGGTCAGACATGTTTTCTATGGAAGAATAGAAATGAAGGACACCATGTGTGTGATGGTAACACTCATTTACAACTATCACATGATGTCTTCACAAAGAGACACTAACACACACACACACACACACACACATACACATATTTATATGCATATATGGCAGAATTCTTTCAGTTTCTGTCCATGAAATCCAATCGCAAGGCTTTGGTTGGTTTGTAGCTCTAAAAGAAGACACTTACTCAAGGTGTCACACAATGGGACAGAACTTGAAACCATGTGGTTGAGAAGCAAACTTCTTACCACACAGCCATGCCTGTGCCTATAAATGGATGTAACCAAAGACACTAAGTGTGAACAGCTTACCATTTCTGTCATTACATTACTTGATACTTGGTAGAAATATAACTATATAAGGGTGAATGGATTTTAGTCAGAGAGTTTTATTTTAAAAAAAAATCCTTTATCTAGATAACAAATATTCTGACCTGAACTGGTTTGTGACAGCTGTGTGACTTATTAACGAGACATTTTTAACAGACTACCTGAAGAGATAGTGAGAATTTCAGGTTTTACTAGTTGTGAACTTGCTTGTTTCACCATCACAAATTACCATGCCTTTACCTTGAACCAATAAAGGAGACTCTATATGATCGTTTTTGCCTGCTAGAAATAACAACCAAATTCTCTCCAATTACAACCTACTAAAAGGGAATAGATAATTATTTCTTTATTGCCCAGAGGGGGCTAAACATAGAGGACAAACAAGGACAGACAAAGGGATTAAGTTGATTACATCGACTCCAGGGCATAACTGGTACTTATTTAATCGACCCCGAAAGGATGAAAGACAAAGTTGACCTTGGCGGAATTTGAACTCAGAATGTAACGGCAGACAAAATACTGCTAAGCACTTCGCCCGGCGTGCTAATGATTCTGCCAGTTTGCCGGGAATAAATATTGGCAAATGTATGTAGTCCTTGTATGTAAAAGTAAAAGGAACAGTCATGGCTGGAAGGCTTTTATTCATAGGTATGTTCAATGAGATGGGATCTGAAATCCAACAACAATAATATAATAATCATAAATTACAAGAAAGAAGATTGTGTGGTCATTTGATCTGCTAGAAATAGCCACCAAATCTCAACTTCTAGCCTACTGTTTTGAAAAAGGGAGAACACATTGGATAATGTAGTCCTAGGTACACTGTGTCTGCAGAAATGATGAAGAAGTCATAACTGAAATGACTTTGATCATACTTCTGCTCAACCAGGGTTGACATGAATCTAAACAATAGCCACAATCCCCACCACTGCTACATTGCCATGACTAACACCGCCACCGCTACCGCTGCCACCACCACTGCTACCGCTGCCACCACCACCACAATCCCCAACAGCAACAAGCCAATGAAGAAACCTCTACAACAATAATCACCATCATCATCATCACTGTCATCCAACACCATCATTATCAATAGCAATAAGCCAATGAAGAAGCCTTTACAAACAATGACCTACTATTTCTAGCAGGATGAGTGACCCCATACGGACTACCTTGTTGGCTCATTTTGCTACACATTTCCACAATGGAAATTCGATGGTCGTATCTCTATGGAACATGATTTAGTTTGAAGTAGTTGTATGCTGTCAACTTAATGTGACAGTCCTATGAAGGGAATAATACTACTGTTGGTTAGACCTAGGAAGCTGCACCGCTTCCTGTCGGCCTTGACACATTTCCTGTGTCCTTATATTTACAAGGGGGAGACAAGCACCTCCATTTAGCTAAGCCTGCATCCAGAGACATGTTTCTGAATCTTTTCTCTTCATCAGAAACATGTCTCTGGATGCAGGCTTAGCTAAATGGAGGTGCTTGTCTCTCCCTTGTAAACATAAGGACACAGGAAATGTGTCAAGGCCAACAGGAAGTGGTGCAGCTTCCTAGGTCTAACCAACAGTAGTATTATTCCCTTCAGGGGACTGTCACATTAAGTTGACAGCATACAACTACTTCATTGTATCACTACTGCATAACTCTCTATGAGAGATTTAGAAATGTATTATATCTAAAATGATTTAGTTTATTTTCAGAGTTTATTCCTGTTCTATAAAATCCATTCTCAGACTTTATGTTTGATTCTCTAACCATACCAAACCTTGTTTAACCATATTGAATCTTTCATCCATCTACCTAAACAATTTTCTATGTATTTTCTTCTGTTTCTTAATTCTTCTTCTCTATTCTCAAGGCATTTTTCTCGAATTCTTCAGGCCTTACACACCCTTTAGTCTTATCTATATTCCAACCAACCTCACCTCTTCCAATTGAGATTCTACATTATTTCCTACATGACTAACCCTAACATGCCACCATGTTTAATACCACCATCTGTCATTGGGTGCTTTTAGCAGAATTCACTCTGTTAAAAGTGTTCAGTTCAGGGCCCTGGTTTGACACTAACTTCAACCCTTTCTCCCATCAGTCACATAAGCCCTGAAAAAGATTATGAGTACTACTCTCCCCTCTAATCAAGCTGTTAACCCCAACCCTTCTCAAAAAAAAAAAAAAAAAAAACCTTCTCCCATCTTGTTTACATTTTTCTCAACCAGTTATCTTCTTCCTCTTTTTATACAAGATATGTTATTGCCAACACCTAGAAGAAGGTGCTTCTTTTCTATTCACCAAAGTGAATGGGAGCATTGACCAGAAGGAATTGATGTCATCAACGATCGGTTGGGTGTTTTCACTCTGAACCGTAACACCCTCCTGTTGGTGGCTCAGTAGAAGCAGCCAAATTCCTGCTTATCATCTCCTCCTGGCTTCCAGCTTAACCTCTCTCTCTTACTCCATAACTAGCAGGAGGCTTTTTCTGCTGCTTCTCCCATCCTGCACAAAGCCACCCTTCACTCATTTCCTCTCCTAATGGCTGTAAGTTTCCTCCATACTGACCAGGCAGGGAATCCCCTTCAGCCAACCTCGATTGGGAAAAGCCATGATTGCCATCCCTACTCCCTGCAATCCTGCAGAAGGTTCTTGCTAATCTCATTTTGGGAAATACAATTCTCCTTGTAAGGTCATTATTGTTGTGTTTGCTTATTTGTTTGTTTTTTTTAGGTTTTTAAAAAAAAATTTTCTTATCTCAGTTAATCACATCTCTAATCTCCTCTAGGATTCCTTATACCTTAAAAACAGTATTTTGATATGACCCATATGTTAATGACCAGAAATTTATTTTCCTGTCTCAGCTTAAATTTAATCTCCACTTCTCACCCACTGAAACATTCTGTCAGTTAATTCCTTCCTGCTGGCTTCCTTTTCTCTTATCTAACTCTATTCTGTCCAAGTATTTATAGTCCTCTTTGCTTATCTCTTTTATAACTTCATTACTTAGTAACCATAACCTATTCTGTTATGTTCTACTGCCTTCCTTTGTTTCATTATTAAAACTCCACATTTTTTAATTCCATTCCAATATCTTCTACTAAAATCATGGACTGTTTGCACTCAGGAATCTATTTGATCTCCCTTCTTTGTAAACAGCTTCAAATCATCCATAAACACATGGTTCATTTTATGTTGCATGCTTCTATCCATTCTTTATTGTTCATAGTACTAATATTAATGGTATCATTTTTATCAAATAGAATAAAAATAAAAAAATGCAAAAGGGACTTGCAATCACCCTAAAATATTCCATCATCGATGTTAATACTTCTTAAATAATGAATAAGTTATTTTTGTTTCCCATTCCACAAATTCTTACTTTATCTGATACTATCTAATATTTTCTTCTATTTCTATCGTGTCTAAATATTCTAAAATCCAGAAATGACGAATCATATCACAGGTTGTAATCAACCAAAGCTATTTCAAGGTTTCTATATCACTATCTATAATCCTGTAATATTGTTTTCTATTAATAATTACACTTTAGTTTCTCTTCTCTTTCTGTGCCATATCTTCTGCTCTTAAGGTAATGGACCTTCAATTTCTTCATATATATATATATATATATATATATATATATA
>NC_068990.1:89229161-89230156 GCF_001194135.2 Octopus bimaculoides | reverse complement strand
ATATATATATATATATATATATATATATATATATATATACATACACACACACACACTATCTGCTATGTCTCATGTGCAACTAAGACATCCTTGATTACAAGTGACAGATGGTACATTGCACCCTTGAGCAAGGCACTTCTCATCACATTGTTCCAAACTACTTAAGGCTACTTTAGGCTACTTCAGACCACTTTAGCCTACTCTCATCATACCAAAGTATAGTAAAAGGAACAGATTTATAGTTGTGAAAGTTTGGTAGAGGAGATAATAACGGAGTATACACTATAAGTGGAGAGAGTATATAAGGGACATAAGAAAGGAGGAAGGGATCAGTGCCAGGGGTTAGTAAAAAAAGGAGGGACAGAGTAGTAAGATAAAGGTAATGAGGGGGGTGTTGGGAGGATCCTGTGATCTTCCATGTTATAAAGGTGAGTATAGGTAAAAAGTATAAGGGAAAGGGATGTCAACAAAGAAGGAGATGAGAGGGTGCTGAAGTGGAAGAGAAGCTGTGGGGAGAATGCAGTGAGGGGGAAAGAGAGAGGGAGGAGTGATGGGTGAGAGCAGTGATAGAAAGAGAGGCTGGAGGATATGATAGAGGTGGACGGGAGAGCAGAGTATGGGTGCAGAGAGAAAGCATCCCCAACAGCGAGAGAGAGAAGTTCAAGGATATCAGAGAGGTAGGGAGAGAAAGAGAAGTGGAATGTATCATAGAGGTGGAGAAGAAAAATGTAGGATATGAATGCAGAGAAAGTATCCCAAGCAGGGAGACTGTGGAGAGAAGATGATGAGAGAAAGAGAAATAGGGGTGGAGCAATGGGTGAATGCAAAGGAAGAGAAAGGGAGGCTAGAGGGTACCATAGAGATGGGGAGTAGAGGGTGGATGCAACAAGAATAATGAGATAAAGATAGGCTGGAGGGAGGAGGAGAATTACATAGGCTACTATGGAGAGCCATAGAAGTAGGAGAGAGAGAGAGAGAGAGAGAGAGAGAGAGAG
>NC_068990.1:89221559-89228716 GCF_001194135.2 Octopus bimaculoides | reverse complement strand
AGAGAAATAAAGAGAGAGAGAGAGAAATAGAGAGAGAGAGAGAGAGAGAGAGAGCAGAGGATGAAAGCATTCTTGGTTAGGGAAGCACTGTAAAAAGAACAGTGAGAGAGATGCAAAGAAGGATCTTCAGGTGATTGCAGCATCTCCACCTGACCCAGAAAGTGGGGGGGGGTCCTATTACAGCATATTACCAATTGTTGTGATCATATATAACCACCTTTGTGAGGCTCAGAAACGTGAGATTGGTCTTCACCAGTTCATCCCATGTCTTTTTAAACCTTCCTTACTTGAAGGTTGTCAACAGAGATAAAAGCTCTGGTTATGGCTTTGCACCAGCCACAGATTTGGTCTGGAGCCCTCAGTGAGTTGTTCCGCAGGAACTTCCTATTATGCTCTTAACATTTATAGGAAGTTAATTATACGGCCGGTCATAGAGTGACCAATGGTTTTGCATCTGTAAAGCACTTAGCCTTATAGACAGCTTGTCAGCCATATCATTAACTTCTTATAAATACTTTACTGCTCCTGATTTAGAGGGTGCTTCTTTAACAGATATATGATTCACTGATGATCCATATATGTATATACAAAAGGAAAAGAGCAGAAAAAATTAGATCTAGGAGAGTCATATTGGTATCCATGTGAGAAAGAGATGGGAGTCATGTCGGATATTGAACCATAACTAACAGCTTCAACAGTTATTTGAAGATATAAGTAAAGAGGTATCAGAGACGTTCCATCTATAGGTATATATGTATATCAACATATATATATATATATATAAAAGCAGCAAGCTGACAGAATCATTAGCATACCAGATGGAATGCTTAGTGGCATTTCGTCTGTCTTTACGTTTCTGAGTTCACATTCCACTGAGATCAATTTTGCCTTTCATCTTTTTGGGGTCGATAAAATATGTACCAGTTCATCACTGGGGTCAATGTAATTGACTTGCCACCTCCCCTGAAATTACTGGCCTTGTGCCAAAATTTGTGTGCGTGCATGCGTGCATGTGTGTGTGTATGTATGTGTGTGTATATATACATACACACACCTATTTTGGAAAACTATCACCAATACACCTGCAGGTAATAAGTTTAGATTCAGAACCCTAAAGGTAGAAGATCTTGAAAACTTTAAGACCAGCCTAATGAACCTGATAAAATATTTAAGATTTAGAGCCTTCTTAGTAAGCACATCATATCCATCAGAGACACCTGCAACATTCACATGATTACCAGAAAAACAACAGCAAAAAAATAATCTGAATAGTGCTGATAGCACAACACACTCCAAACTCATGTCAGGCAACATTACTTAAATTTACAAAAGGATAATATAATCAACTTTGAAGCAAATTCATTAGCCTAAAATTAGAAATAGATGACAAGCTGGATTGCCTTGTCATGTACAAGCTACATATTACTGTAAACCTTTTATGACCAGATTTGCAACACGAATACATTCAGGTTCTGTGTATTAATTGTTAGAATAATTAAGAATTAGGAGAGGCTTATGGAAAGAACTAATTTGATAAGTAGAAAGTTGAAATGTTATATTCATGTTATAATATTTCAGCTCAAGATTTGAATTCAAATTTCTTCACTTTAATAAAGGCAACAGATTCAGGAATGCTGCTTTTGAAAGAATTAGAGGATCTAGAAAGATGCCTTTGTGTCCAATCCCAAATATAAATTAACAACTGCAGCCCATAAAAAAAAAACAAAAAAAAAACACAAGGCATTGAGGAAATATATCTTTAATTCCATTAGCCTAAAAATTAAAAACACCAGAGAATTATTAAAAGGGGACAGTGCAATGCCATAATTAAGTAGTTCACCAACATAGAAAACAAAAACACTGTAGATTTAGGGACCACACCAAACGCCCTCAGAGCCTTTTCAATCAGCATAGCATGTCCATCAGATATGTTCCATAGACTTGAAAGAGCATTACTACCTGGAGCTTCACTCCTGGTATGGCCACCCTAGGTGGGCCAGTCTCCTGGGGAGGTTCCAGACTAATGGTGATCTGTGGTATGTCAGCTCATCGCAGCCCCTATTCTGTGGAGGACTAACTAAGATGGTAGCCCCTATTCTGTGGAGGACCAACAACCTATTTAGAAGAACCCTCAACTCATTATAACACTGACCAGAAGAAACTAGACTGCAGTGGTGGACCTGATCAGCTCTGTGCGCCATGATGCATCCGTCATCAAGCAAGAACTCTTACATACACAGATACATTTCTAAATTGCTTCTCCAAAAATGTCTTAGAATTCTTTAAAAGCTTTATTATCATTATTAACAAGACTGACACTCATGTAATGATTAGCAGGCAGTTACTCTTGCCTTATGAGGATTATTTTGGAGTTAAAAAACAAATCAAGGAACCTTTTGATGTGTCTATGACTCTTTCAGAGATAAAAGGCAAAACAAAGAACTTTGAGTAGATTTAAAGTATACAAACTAGTTGTCCTTCTCCATTAAGGAAAGAATAAGCCCCCACCCAATATATGATAATATAGAGTGTACAAGTTAATAGTCTCCCTCCACAAAATTGGTTGTAGCATTGACAAATTTTGGAATGATGTAAGTGACATAGTTGAGAAATTTGATTTTAAAATAGTTCTCTACACTAATCATCAATGTTTTATCCATGACATTAGATCTTACCACAGGTAAGCACAACTACAGAAAACCAAATAAAGACAGTTTATATAAAGAAAAACTCCAGCCATCACCCTCTACAATCATTAAAAAAATCTTGCAAGGTAATATAAGTAGAAACATATCCACCCTTTCCCCCAGCAGGGACATATTCAATTGGGCCACACTCCACTACAGTGACTCATTTATAAGAAGTTGCACCAAAGAAGAATTAGAACACGTGGAGCCAACCCCAACAAAACAGCAGAACTAAGAAAAGACATCATCTAGTTTAAAACTTCCCTCCCCATAGCATGAGCATAGCATTCAATGTAGCTGATTATTTCCTGCCCTTGATAAGAGAACGTTTCCTGTGAAATACATATTGTAAATATAAGCTCTTCAATATGGCTGTCTTTGCCTTTCAGTAAAGGCAGCCATATTAAGCCAATGGCAGTGTTGTGCATGGAGTAAATGTAAATAGGAAAAAAAAGTATTTCATCTCTAAAGAAGATTTAATAATCAGAACAATAATAATTTTATTAATAACAACTCATTTCAGAAACTTAGTTAAACAGTTATTGGTCTGCTGACCAGAAGCAATATAGTGCATAACTGAAATATCTCAACTGTCTACAGAGTACTTGAAACTTGATAAAACCAAACACTTTTGCTCTTAAAGGATTGTTCTAGACAGTGGAATTTCTAGGAACTCTATCATGGCAGAGTTCACCAGCAAAAGTAATTTTGATATATAGGCACTTCACTTGCGATTTCAATGAGGTAGCCACTACATCATAATTCAATTTGTTCAATGTATTAGATTTAGCCACCAAATATTCTTAAAAATCATATTCTTAGGCATAAGCATAGCTGTGTGGTTCAATTCACAGCTACAGGGTTTGGAATTCAATACTACTACACTAGACCTGAAAAGAGTCATGGATTTTTACCCTTCCTTCTCAAAGTAATGTAAAAAATGAAAAAAGAAATAGAGGCACACATTAGATAATGTAGTCCTAGATAGACTACATCAGGGAAATAAAATAGGATGGCTATGACTATAATACGTTTGACCATATGACTGTTGGATCAAGACTGCTTGGAGCCAAAAACATGACAGAAACAACTAACAACTTTCATTATGAAAACACACAACCAAGACTTAAACTCACAAGGTAGATCCATCATTTATTGAGTTATGTATTTGTTAATCTTTGTTATTTGTTTGGGAAGTGGGATTGTACATATGAAGCTTCAAAGGCATTTGAAGATTAACATAGTTGATGTTCCACTTCTAACAGCTGTAAGTCAACATATGAAGGAAAGACATGAACAGGGAGGGGATTCCAGAGAGATAATGTTTTAGGGAGAAAGAATTGGGGAAATGGTTGGTGCAGGAGTAGGAAGTAGATACAATATGAGTGATGACAGAAGGAAAGACAAGGGAGACTGACTGGATTTGGTGTGAGATCAATCAAGTCCAAAAAGCAGAGGCCATTGTAGTAAGAGTAGAAAAGGTTGAGAGAGAAGACAAAATGTCTGTGGAACCGTATCATGAAAATTGTTCGAAAACAATGGTTTGAAAACAATTATTCAAAAAGCAGTTATTTGAAATAAATATCATTTGTGTACTTGATTCTTAATTTTATCATTTTTGTTTAAATAAAAATATTTAGAATAATTAACATTTCATATAATTGTCCTTTTGAATAATTTCCATTAATATAATTATCCATTCGAATAAATGTTTTTCGAATAATTGTTTTCGAATAATTGTTTCAAACAATTATTTTCGAACAATGCTAACATAATCCTGAGGGACAGAGATTGGAGTGTGTTGGAGAATGACTTCTGGTCAATTTGTCTGGTGGCATTGGGGGTGGGAAGGGGTGCAGTCTAGCATGTCTGTATGTGCTGTAGCAATAGTACCATTCCAGATATGAGAGCATTATTTCATTGTGTGTCATGGTTAAACTTTAGTGATGCAGAAATGATGAGATTACTTCTTCTTCTTCTTCTTCTTCTTCTTCTTCTTCTTCTTCTTCTTCTTCTTCTCCTCCTTCTTCTTCTTTTTCTTCTTCTCCTCCTTCTTCTTCTTTTTCTTCTTCTTCTTTTTCTTCTTCTTCTCCTTCTCCTTCTTCTTCTTTAGTCCCCAAGTCAATCTTGATCAAGTAGATCTATAATCAAAGATGTTCCAGCTTTGTCTAACCCATCTTTCTGTATACCTAGGATTATGTTGGCTAAAATATCCTTCCTGTTTTAAGGCAGTAGGGTGTTATTTAAAGAAATTTAGCTGCTATTTCTAGCAAATCAAACAACCGTACAGAGGCTCCTATTTTGGTTGGATGCAAAATTCAACTACCAAAAGTACCGTAAGAATCAGATTGAGTTTGAGAAGTTTAAATTAAGTGGCACAGCTTTTGTAATGGACACATTTTGCCAGTTTTAATGCTTAACCAAAGAAAAACAAAGAAAATCTAATTTTTATTAAATTCTATAAAACAATTTCTTTAAAGAACAACAAAAGACATTAAAGATCAGAGATTCAATTAAAGTTACATCCACACTACAGCTAGAGGAATAATTTTTGTTAAGATGGGAGAATGACCAAAGGAAAAGACCCAGCTGTGATTGTTTGTTTCCTAAGGCACTTGACTGGGAGTTGACACTTGGTCCGGAGAGACAGCTGAAAAGTCATCTCTTAATCACCTTGTCCTTGTTGAGATCAGACATTGTCTTGGTTTCAGAGGCCACAAGACAGCTCATTCTGCTGGAACTAACTATGCCTTGAGGTGAATGGCGCAAACTATCAGGAATTGCAGAAACAGGTGCAGGAGCAGATGCATGTCAGTGGAGACAGGCAGTAGAAGGTTCAAAGGTCAGTCTTTCCTTTGATAAGGCCTGTGGAGCCACGGGTATTACAGGAGTGACCAGAGGAAGACCCATCAAAAAATAATGTAGAGGCTGAAGAAAAAGCATCTAGATAGCTCTAGCTAAAAATAGATGACCAGTGGGATCAGCTGAATGCTATTTGGACACAGGTCAAAGACTGATCGACTTTAGTTGGGTCACCCATTCAGACACAAGCCAAATAGACATACCAAAGTGGCTTGTCCTAACTTGAACAAACCTTGTGGCCAAGAACAAAAACACTACTTTGGCAGCGAAGTGAACACCAATTTGTTCAAAGGTTCAAAGGTCACGCTTTCTTTTGGTAAGGCCTGACAGGGAAGTGAATACCAATTTGTACCAAACCAACTATCAGAATCAGAAACTACCTTGACACCAAATGGTAGGACCTAATCATTACAAGGGACTTTTGAGATGTAGGACTGTAAGCTATCATAAAAAAGTATTTTTGTTGTATTTATTACAAGGCATTATCACAGCATGGCAGCTTATTAAAAATGCTGAGTTCTTCTCCTTAAGATCTGCTTTTAATGTCATAATGCAACCTCTTTGACCTTGAGGTAGTTATCATAGTTGTTTAGCAATGGTAGTTTTCCTTACAACCCCAAAACCAGATAACCTAATTCCATTTTCTTTCTTTGCTTATCCAATAAAAAGTGCCACCTCCTATTTTTTCTAAGTTGACTTACCCCAGAGAAATCAGTTTCACCAAGAACAACAACATCAATGTATTTGTAAAACAAAAGCCCTCTCCCTCTCTAAAAACAAGGAGCACCACCCTGAAGAGTTTGTGCCTTCCATGATTTAATACTCAGTTTTCCTTTGACAGCTCTCTTAAAATCATTTTATTGTTTCAACTGCTATAATTAAATGCACCAGCCTGGCAAGCCAGAACATGAATACTTTTAAAAACTCTTTTTACCACCCCTTCATCGTTCAAGAAAAGCAATGCCATGTCTGAAAAAAAAAAACTGTTTTGTCACCAACAAAGAGCATGGACTGGATAAATACTCATTAATTAATTTTTTTTCTTTATGCTATCATTTGACTCTTGTCATTTTGTCACTGAAAAGAATCCCAGTTGAGGATTTCCAGTAGTGTCCTCTGTCTGTCCCCATTGTTGTCACTCATCACTAGTGAACCCAGTGCTAAATGGATAAAAAAAAAAATAATTGGAATAGAGTAGCAGTAAGTATAAGCTGACCTCTACAAGGTCCAGTCCTTGCTGCCGTATGATGGCTTGTGTATGTCAATGACCCTGAGAGCCATGTCAGCAAGCTCCTGGTAGGTCTTTCTACGCTGGACCGGTCAAAGGATATTATTTACGCTATTCACATTTGACAGATGTTTGTCCTCATCTTGTTTGTTGTTAACACGTTTCGGCTGAAACACTCTCCAGCCTTCATCAGGTGTCTTGGGGAAATTTAGAACCTGGGTTCTCATTCCTAAGGTATTTTTTGATGTTACTATCATTATCATTATTATTATTATTATCATTATTATTATTATTATTATTATTATTATTATTATTATTATTATCACCGCACTTATCAGTTTTGCCAATAATACCAAGTTGGTGCAATCCATGCTATGAAA
>NC_068990.1:89219920-89221377 GCF_001194135.2 Octopus bimaculoides | reverse complement strand
ATATATATATATATACATACATAAACACAAATATAACCTTCATTGGGCAGTTCAGTGAAGGTAAAGCAGGCTAAAACTTCAAAGTCACTGTCAATACTATTCTTGTAGAAGAATAATAAATATGTACTCTACAAAAAGTATTGAGTAATCCTTCAATTTAATGCAAAAAATTTGTTTTTATTGTGAGTCAACATAAGGCAATGAGTTGGCAGAATTGTGACACATAAAATGCTGAGCAGCATTTCTTCAAGCTTCATGTTCTGAGTTCAAATTCTGCCAAGGTTTACTTTGCTTTTCATCCCTTTGAGTTTGATAAAATAAGTACCGGTTGAGAGCTTGGGACGATGTAATCAACTAAATTTCAGGTTTTGAGCCTATAGCAGAAAGCATTATAACTTGACATAAAAACAAACATGAATATACATACATCATACATACATACATACATACATACGCGTGCATACATGTATGCATGTGTGCACACACATACACAATGGGATTCAACACTGTTTCCATCTGCCAAATCTCTCTCATAAGATCAACTCATAATATCAAAATGCTGCTGCACAGTGAGATCAAACACAGAACCCTGGTTAGGTAAGATAAGCCTTTTAAACACGCAGCTATACCTACACCCACGTTGCCACCATTTGTTGGTGTTGCAGTAGACTGAGCATGTCTAATTGTTCTTCATAGAAAATTATCTTTCTGCAGCTTATCAAGTTGATCAGTGGCAGTTGGATCAATAGCAGACCCAGCCAATGAGTCAAGCAGCTTCCTCATTCACTGTTAGGTGTTCCATGCACTCTCTGTTATTCTTTGGTGGAGCTTTCATCTTTGCTTTCTATCGATGATAAACTTTGTCATGTACTGAAGCTGTTCATTTTGTCTTGAAGAGACAATTATAATATTTTTTATCTTTCTTCTGGAGAACTTCCAAGTCAGCAATTAAGAACAGTGTCCACATACTATTAGTCTAATAATGCCACTGCAGTGAGGTGGTTCTATATGTTAGGAATAAATTATATAGGTATAGTAAAGCTTTCAGTCAAGACTGCTTGAGATATATTGGGGGAGAGGGGAGAGTATTCTTTCTGTACTCATTCGGGACCAGGTGAATGGTGTCTACTATTATTGCATGTGAAACAGGCGAAATCTATTGAGAAAGATAACCCAACCACCTAAACAGTATAATGCTTGCATATGAAGTGTGATTTGACATAAACATTGAGTGCAGATGATTTTACCAACACTTGAACAGTGTTGATATTTTTATGGTCCTGTAAGTTAGTGGTTTGACATAAGAGACCAATAAGGTAATTACCAGATTTAGAAGCAAAAAATAAATCCTGAGGTTGATTTGTTTGAGTAATATTCTCCAAGACAGTGCCCCAGCATGGGCATAGTCTAATGACTGGAACAAGTAAAAGATGAAACAAAAGATAAAAGGTATTTAC
>NC_068990.1:89214866-89219600 GCF_001194135.2 Octopus bimaculoides | reverse complement strand
GGTTGGTGTTAGGAAGGGCATCCAGCTGTAAAAATCCTACTAAAACAGTCACAGAAGTCTCCTGTCAAACCGTCCCAGCCATGCCAGCATGGAAGGCGGACTTTACACGATGATGATGATGATGATATATATATATATTATTATTATTAATATTTAGTAGAAGTAACAGAGTGACTCACTGTCCAAGTGTTTCATGGCTGAGTAATGAGAAGTTTGTTTCCCAACCACATGGTTCCAGGTTCAATCCCACCACATAGCACCTTGGGCAAGTATCTTCTGCTATAGCCCTGTCCACCAAATTCACTGGAAAGGCTTTGGTCATTCTGGGGCTATGGTATAAGACACTTGCACAAGATGCCATGCTGTGGGACTGAACTTGGAACCATGTAGTTGGGAAGCAAAATTATTACCACACAACCACACCTGCGCGTGCGGAGAGAGAGAGAGAGAGACAGACAGACAGAGAGAGAGAGACAGAGACAGAGAGAGACAAACAGAAATGGACCTGTACCAGTAAAAGAAATATAACATATGAGTCCAAGAGTTACTTCCCTTCTTTTGTACGCCATGAGAACGTAATTTTATTGTTGCTAGACAACAATAAAATTACGTTCTCATGTTTAGAGTTTACAATTTCCACTAATTATTATCGTTATAATGTCCTAATGCATTATCAGTTTTTCCTGGTAACTGTTTGAAAAATTGAAGATCTTATGTTTCATGATAGCATAATTTATTTGACATTTGACTTGTAGTTCTGTGGAATTTCTTTCTTTTGCTTGGAAATAATATTCAGATATCGAAACGAGGTGAACTTCCTTGAATTGAGTTCTCTATCAGATGTTTTTCAACTCCATGGCAATATATTGTCAAAGACACAACCATGATCATCCCATCTTTTCATTCAATCATTGTATCCTGGTCTTCATTATCTTGTGTCCTTCCTCTAATTTAAGACTGTAGAATATAATGGAAGAAGATTTTGACACTATTTCTAGCAGGTCAAGCGACCATGTAAAGATTCTCTTGTGTAATTCTTAATCAGTCTTGATCATGCAAACCTGATCGATCGATGAGCTTTAACCGTGACCATTCTATCTTTTCAGACATTGTGCATCTAGGAGTGACTGATCTAATATGTACTTTTTTAAAGTAGTAGTTTAAGATTTGACTACTTTTTTTTAGCAGGTTGAGCAACTCATTACAGGCTTTCTCATTGAATTTATCAAGTTAAGTTAATGACGTTCATAAATTTGGATAAACTCCTATGCCGTGAGGAGGGAAAGAGAAAAGTGCTGACATTTCGGGTCAAATTCCTTGAACTCTGTTTTATTGGCTATTTCACGTATCGTGCCACCAATTTAATTTCCTAAAGAAAGGAATAAACGTCACAACTTCCCATTTACTCTGTTCCCCCCTTAAAATATAAAGACTGTATGCTGACAGATGTGGGTTTGAGTAGCCTTTGACTTCTTTTATGAAATGGAGTTTTTAACTCAATGTTTACACACTATCATTTATAGCTTTATCTACTTCAAGTTCTTGTCCATATTTCAGGTTTTTTACCTCAAGACCTAGAACTTACGCCTGGTTTCATTTTGAAAGCATGACGTTATTATAGAAAAGATTTGGCACAGGTAAGATAAGGTTTGTAATTATGGGAGGCAACTCATGTATACTTGGGTTGTTTGAAGACGATGGCTGCAGTCGACCATTTGGTTGTCTTAAACACTATTCTCCCTTTAGTCACCAACAGGAGGCAAAATTTTCAGTTGTATTACGAAGACCCCTAACAATTAAAAAATATTGTTTAGTAAGAATTTAAGGAAAAAATTGAAAGTGAATTTCTTCGTTTTTTTTTAAAGGAAAGTGGAGGTTTTATTTTATTTTAAGGAAATTTTCCAGCTATGTTAGATATATATGTGGTACAGGAAATAGATTGTTTATATATATAAGAAAATGTAGTGTGTTTTATCGTAAGGTTTTATTGAAAATATAGTAGAGATAACTTAGTATGTAGCAGATTAAGATCTGAATAATTTTTGAAGAGATTACGATAGAACTGGAAAGTTGTCCTGGATTAAAGATGAGGGTTAAGTTTGCTGTAGGAACTATGGCTATTTCTAAAAAGGTAGGAGTATTGTCCAGTAGTACAGTAGAGCAAGTGTTATATATATATATATATATATATATATATATATAAACATATATACATACATATATCAAGAATGCTGAAGTAAGATCTTTGTCAGCCACTCTCCAGCTATTTAAGCTGTATATGGCTATGGTACATCTGCACTTAAAGTTTGCATCACCAGTCTGGAAGCCCTATCTTGTTCAGCATATCAGTCTCCTGGAAACTATTCAGAAACGTGCAACTAGATGAACACCCACCATCAGGCATCTACCATACTCTGAATGCATTGCATCTGGCATCTGATTTCATGGACCCCAACAAGATTATCCACCATCATTCTAACAATAAACTTGGGCACCTTTTTGATTTTGTAAGCATGTTCACTCATGGACATTCTTACAAAATCAAAAAAACAACATAATTCCCATGGCTTTTGGAAACACTTTTTCATGTTCAGAATTGCTGAAACATGGATTAGATTACCAATATCAGTGGCTGGTTGTCAGAACACTGCATTCTTCAAGATTTCCATGCTTCCTGAAATTCGCCAGCAGTTCACCTCATGTCCCTGCTCCATCTTTTCTTTTTAATGACTTATTCTATTCTATTCTGTGTACTTTTCATGTACTTTTGGCTATTTTTTCTGGTGAGTTCTAGTGCACCTGAGTGCCACCCTTTTGACCCAGGGCAGCACTACCTCCTCCGGGCACTTGATGTAGGCCTCCATGTTGAGTCTGAGGCAGTGTGATAGGCTGAATGGAGGCATAATGTTGCCATCGCTAGTGATCACTCTTGGTACATGTCCTCAGATTGCCCCCAAACCCTTTGAAATGTTCATATTGAAGCTTCCAGCACAAATGCCAAGCAGTACAGCATGTCATTTCCAAATTTCTGACAGAGTGAATTACATCATGGTGCTGTTTTTCTTACAGATGGTGCCCAACTGACCTTTCTATACTGTGTAGTCAACAAAATCAAAAACAATCAATGCGCATAAACGAAATAAAAAATATAAAATAACAACAATTTACCCATCACACCCTGTATATATATATATATATATATATAATCATAGTGCATTAAGCTGCTGGCTAGACAACTGAGGAGGATTCACAGATTCTGTAACTCTCGATATACAATGCCTCTACATTGTTGGCAACCACTTAGACATGCAGTTGTTATCATTACAATCAACACATTTTTGCCAATGAGTTACAAGTTTGTTTATTCCGGTAACATAAAAGTTTGGAGTTCTGGAGCTGATGAACTCTTTGAATGCGCTTTCAATATCAGTTTGATTTTTTAACTCCTTCTCTCGCAGGAAACGATCAAGGTGCTGGAAAAAGTGGTAGTTGGTAGGAGAAAGGTCTGAGGAATAAGCTGGGTGGGGAAGAACTTCGTAGCCAAGTTCCCTCAACTTCAGGAGCGTCATTAATGAAACATGTGGTCGAGCATTGTCATGAAGAATGGTTGGCCCACTTCTGTTGACCAGTCTGGGACGGAGGAGTAGCAGTTTTTCTTTCCTTTTGGCAATTTCATGGCAATATATTTCTACAGTAATGGTTTTTCTGGGTTTTAAGAAGTTATAGTGCAAGAGTCCAGCAGTACACCACCAAACGTTTTGTTGATATTGCGAGCAGTTTCAGCTTCTTTACATTCTTATATGAAGTTGAATTGCAAAATTTCTTGAATATCGTACTTTGACAGTTCCATTTCTAATGATTGTAAGAACGGTGGAAAAAATGTCAATGTTAATTTATTGATGCATTTGGGAAAGTCTATGTCTGCATTATCAGACAATTGCAAAAAAAAAAAAAGAAAAAATGTTTATAAAAATTCAAAACTCTGCAAAAATCCGGTACAAATTTTTAATGGTTCAAAATGTTGCTTACTTTTTACTCAGTCAGATATATATCTATATGACTGTATGCACGTACGTACGTACGTATGTGTTACATAGGTAATTAAGTAGAGTCAAATTATTGAATGCCATACATAAAAACTTCTTAATCAATTAAAGCTTCTCTCTTAATTGGAAAAAGAAAGTATAAACTTAAAGACAATTTCAAGAAAACTAATTTCTGAAGTATTTTGGAATAAGAAAATCTGGTTTTTGTTTTATGTGCATGAGACAACTATGGACATGTTTCCAGCAATTGGTCCTCATCAACATAGGATAATAATCTTATTAAGCCTGCCAATCAACTGATGAAGATATTTTTCATACTAGAAAGAGAGTACGATTAATTTTTTTTACCAGTTTTAAATTTTGCATACATATAAATAAAGATAACATAATTATATAAGGGTGAATCTTGAAGTGGAGACAGCTATAAATGATAGCAATCAATATACTAAAAAAAAATGTGGATGGAAAATAAGTTAGTAAAAAAAAAGCTTATGAGTTATTTCCCTTGGCTTATATTTTTTTATTTATCTATATTTAGACACCTTCAGTCGCCTTTCATAATATAGGCGTGGCTGTGCGGTAAGAAGTTTGCTTGCCAACCACATGGTCCCGAGTTCAGTCCCACAGTGTGGAACTTTGGGAAAGGTCTTCTACTATAGCTTCGGCCTGACCAAAGACTTGAGTGGAT
>NC_068990.1:89198025-89214456 GCF_001194135.2 Octopus bimaculoides | reverse complement strand
ATATATATATATATACACACGCACAGAAAACTTAGGTGTGTTTTGGGTCAATATAACAAAATCTGTTAAGTTTTTTGAAAGTGAAGTTTTGTGATTTTATGGCCCATTCAAGTAGGGAGTTACTGACTGAGGCGTATCTGGATATAGGTATAGGTGGCTTGACTGGTATCCCTTGAAGAAATTTTATATAAATATGAAAATTTTGCTTAGTCATAGCGCTATTAATAACATTGAACACACTGTATATATATGCTTCAGAATAAAGAGTTCTGCAAGTATAGAACATAGGAAGTTAAGTAAATGACAAAGGAACAAGAATTACGTAATCAACTTCATTAGCTTACAGCTGTTTCTGCTATTAGATGCAGTGCACCTAGATCTGAATATTTGTGCATTACTTTATAGCTTCAAAAATAATGTACAAGTTTATTTTGACGCCTTGACATACATACACACACAAACATATATATACATACACATATAAACATATATATACATACACATATAAACATTATATATATATATCCACACATACACACACAAAGATATAGCGAGAAAGCTAAAAGGAAGTTGTCGACTCAGTCTCACGTGGACCGATGAACAATCGGAAATAAAAGCAAGTGACATCATATTGACATGCGCAGTGGCAGCTGTAGAGGAAGTCGAAGCTGTGTGAAGTGTTGAAGTTTTTAGCTTAGTGTCAATGTGAAAAGGAGGAGCTTACATCTGCCGTCGACCCCCCACTGTTGTTGTGAAACACAGGCTACAAAATATGCCATTATTTGGTAACTCGGGATCTTTTGATCCTGATGTTGGTAAGTAACAATATATTGTTAAAGCAGCAACAACAGAAAATACCATATAATATAATATGTATATATCAGTGTAATGATTTGACAACGTATATATACATAGATCAACTACTTCCTTCTGTTGAGATGATGGTCTGTTTGTTATGTGATTCTAGAGCTTTATATATAAAGTGTGGTGTATATATATATATATATATATATATATATATATATATATATATACACACATACATGTATATGTGTCTATATATATATTTGTGTGTGTGTGATTATCTATATGTAGTAATATATTGATGCAGCAGCAGAAAATATTACACACACACACACATAGATATATTGTATATATGATGATTTCACAGTGTATATATACACATATCAAGTACTTCTTTTTGTTATGGTCTGTGTTGTGCTTGAAGCTTCATATATATTTGCTGTCTTGGGAGACTCATTACGCCTATATATATATATATATATATATATATATATATATATATATATATATATATATAACAAAAACGAAGTATGTAAGTTTATTCATAAAAATGTATATGTATAAATGTATATAAATACATAATGTTTGTGTATAAAGTTATATATTTATAATAAACGTGTTAGGGTGTAATGTATGAATGTGTATGACTAAATATTTGTGTAAAAGTCTGTGTGTGTATGTGTGTATACCCCCCCCCTTTTAACTTTAATAGTATATGATCATGTCTGGTTGTTAAACATAAACATTGTGTTCGACTCGAAGCTGTATAATACTTGTAGTCACTACCAAGACTGCTACTATCTTTGCTCTGACGAACTAAGGAGGGTCTCTTCACAGTCACTTAGCCTGTTAGAAGTCACAGCCAAACCCATATCTTCCCCGAATAGCAGCAACACTCTATCCTGTTGGAGGATTGAAAAGAAAAATAGGGAAGGACACATTTAAAAATGTAGGATCTAATATATATATATATATATATATATATATATATATATAAATAGTAGTCATGGTTGGAAGTTGGTTTGTTCATTCAGAATGCCCAGACCAAAACAGCTATCAATGCTGTGAGTCAGTGAAGGGAGCCTCTGTGATTCGAACCTACTAGAATAGGAACCAAACTTCACTGTTTTTGGTATACCATTGGATTTACCCAGGATTATATATATTTAAAGGATGATGAAGGCTGAACTGTCTTTTTATTATATGTTTGTTCGATCTTGGCTAACCTAAAGCTGAACAACAAACACACATATCTGCTATTTTAATTCTAATATCTGTCGCATTTTAGATGGGGTTTTTTTAATGTAAAATATCCCGAGTTATTTAACTTTTTTTCATACTTATGGGGCAGACTAATGGACTAACGTCGTAGTTTTAAATCTTTTGACTTATTTTAAAAACTTTATCGAGCACTCGATGTTATTATGTCTCAGATGGAATGTGTTGTGTTCAACACATGTCTAAAACGCACATCTTAAATCTCTATCTCTTTCAATTCCATTTCAAGTTAATATCCTTTTATCTAATTATATATTCTGGGTTGGTTGTGGTCGGGTTATATGTATGTATAAACGTGTGTCTAATATATATATATGTGTGTATGTATAATTTGTGTACACACACATACACTATAGTAAGGTGGTCGTGCTAGCTACATCGTATCAAAGCTTACTTCATTGTTTTCAGTTTGATGTTGATTATTACTGAACAGAAAGGAAATAAAACATTGCTCTACAGTGTTTAACTCTCATAATATATATCCATTACCCACACAAATAAACTACTATTACTGACATTTTGGCTACGAAAACCTAAAGGCGATCATCTAACCTTCGAAATGAAGACTGCTAAATAGAATATGTTCATGTTTTTTGTATTTTGAGAGTCATTTGGCCCAAACATACGTTTGGTTGTTTATCACTTATACTTCTCTATTAATTGATAAATTAATACATAAATAATTTCCTCTGTTAATTACGGCAGAAATATATTAATCGTTCAGATAAACCATTAAAACGATTTCTTGGGGTTTGGGGTTTTTATTCTATTTGTTATTAGTTATTAAAAAAATGTATTTATTTGGGTCTGCTTATAAAAAAAAAAAGAATATTTTGTATGTCATCTTTTAAAACTCTGGTATGTTCCCTATCATGAATAAAAATCTTTAACATCCTCGTCTTAATGTGCTAGTTCCAAATATATAAAATAGCTGAGTAGTTTCGTGAGAGGTGACTTGTTTTTACGTTCCATCATCAATTTCAATGGGTTTATCATATTGAGGCCAACATATTAAGTATTACCGGGTGGCAGCGCTAAGCAGTGATGTGTATTAATACGAGGTTATTACCAGTTCAAATCCGATTGGGGCGTATTCGAGCCCGTAATGTCTTTTCTCGTGGGCCAAAATTTACACCATTTGTCTACTGTGGGGATTCGAATATGCCTCAAGCATATTTGAACTGGTAATAACCTTGTATTAAACATTGTTCATTGTAGGAAGTATTATTATTGTTTATTCAGTTTTTTTTTCTTTTAATTCTTTGTGGTGGACGATGTTTATTTACGTACCTTTATGGTGAGGATTTGAACTCTGAACATAAATTACGCTTTTCATCCTTCTGGGATCGATAAAATAAAGTGCCATTCAAGTACCGGGGAATATCGTTTGAATTAATGGCAGTACCTCTGCTTGATCAAAGCACACTGGCTTAGAATTAGTAAAAAAAAGTTTTTGTATTTACCAAGCACCTTGTTAATACCATCTCGAGCGAACGACGCCTCAGTGTGGTCGTCTGAATTGCTAGAAATAGCAGCCAGATCTCTCTTAAATCGTACTAGTATTCATATTAGATTTTTAAAGCAAGATGGTCACGTCAAGAATACTTTTGATCTGAAGTTTGTTTGATTGTTGGTGATGTAAGGTTAAAATATCAACAATAACATTTCCATCTAACGCCTCGTTCTCTCTCACTCTCTCTCTCTCTCTCAGATAGAAACTAAATAATGTAGACTTCTCTGCAAGGTTTCTCGTTTGAAGACTGTTGCGGGAACGTGTCAATGTTTATAGCCAACATATTTAGTTCTTTTATTGTTGTTTTCGAGAGAAATGGAAAATCATCTTTCTAGAATTTTACACTCGAAGCTAAAACCTATACGAAAGAATATCTCTCATGCGAGAGAAAGGCTTGTCTCTATTATGAAAGTAGTTGATGGTGAAGGGCCATCATAATATTGATATGGCACAATGTAAAAATAGGATATTTAAGCATTTATAGTATGCTGAGTAGTAGAAGTAGTAGTAGGAAGAATAAACAGTTTCGTCTACTTCCTCTGTAGAAATGTCCAACAAATGCTCTATATGGCCAAACTGTTTCATTTAATGTTATCATACAAATAAAATAAAAATAAAAAACAGCTGTGTCCTCTATATTTTCTCATCGATTCTAAAATATCACATAATAGCAAAACGTGAAATAACATTTTTAACAGAGAAAAGGAAGGGGAAAAAAACGGCTTTGTCTTGTCTATTCACAAACAAAGGCCTTCACTAAACTGTGGAGGTTTGGTCTCTGCTTTTGTAAAACCAAAGTCGACTACGAAATGACAAGACATCATTTTGTTTCAGTTACTGACTTGTTGATTTTTTTTGATATTCCAATTTGTTTCCATTTATGTTAGCTGTATAAGAAAAATAAGCTAGACACATACAATGGAAATGGTTTTATTTGCCTCAAGGGCAATGATTGAGACATTACTAGGAGGGAGTTTGATGATGATAATAATAATAATAATAATCGTTTTTAACATATAAATAACAACAATAATAGATTTCCTTTATTTATCAGAATGGCTTACACAAGAAGATATTGGTTTCTAATTTAGATATAAAGCCAGAAGAGAGATAATTAGGGATTAGCCGATACTATCGACCCCAGTGCTTGACTGGTACTTTATTTTATCGACCCCAGAAGGATAAACGACGAAGTGAACCTCTGAAATTACAAGGATAAATTAGAAAACGTTATGGGGTTTATGCAGTAATAATTATATGAAAAATAGTATACATGTTTGTTTTTCTTCCAAAAATA
Organism: Octopus bimaculoides; assembly: GCF_001194135.2. Lineage (NCBI taxonomy): Eukaryota > Metazoa > Mollusca > Cephalopoda > Octopoda > Octopodidae > Octopus > Octopus bimaculoides. The sequence goes on along the minus strand of NC_068990.1, from coordinate 89,209,564 downwards.
GTTAATAATAGATGTAATAACGCTTGCTCTAATGTAGTAGTAACTTGTTTCACAATAATATAATAATATGGCTACTAATAATATATTATTGTAAGCATTATTACCCCAGGTAAATCTCATCGATCAAGTCTATGATCAAAGTCTTATTACATCCATGACCATCTCGTATTTTTTTCAGGCATTAGTACATCCTCCCCTTTTTAAGACAAGGTGTGAGTTGATAAAAAGGTTGGCTACTATTTCTAGCATGTCGAAGACACCTCTTTCGTTTCTTAGTATATAGTAGCTGCAACAGCAACAATGGCAAGAGTGTAACAGGAATAATTTTAATAGTAAATAATGGCTATTATCTGTAATAATAACAACAACAATAATAATAATAATAATGATTTCTTTCTTTGCAACATGTAAGCTCAAGGCCGCAGGTTTCTAAGACAGATTAAATTAGATTATACAATGTCCATCCTCGTACGTAATACAGGCGTTTGTTGAACTCGTATCTACAGTTGAGTAGGGTTGAGATGTGGTGATGTTCATGCCTTACTCAGCTCTAGTATTTGTAGAAGTGAGATAAAGTGATGTTCATGCTTTGTTCAAGTTATAGTAGCAGTAGTAATTGTTGTTCAAGCTAGAGACGATTTGCTGCTGAAATTATTCACACAGCATCGTTTACTGTTTAATGCCTTCATCTTCACCGTCGCTACCTTCAATTTCTTTTTCAGTGACACTATTAATTGGCAGTGGCTAATTAACTGAGCAACACTAACTCTAATTCATACATACATATGTATGTTTATATTATATAGTGTGAGAGAGAGAGAGAATTGTGTTAGTGTATATGGACATGTTTGATTATGTCTGTGCATACATATTAGTGTCTGTGTGTGTGGATAGGTAGATAGATAGATTACTAGACAGACAGATATAAAAATGTGTGTATATATAGCTATATAAATGTGTGTATGTATATATATGTAATGTATGTCTGTATGATGATTTATGCGTGTACGACTGTATCTGTTGGTCTGCATATGCATAGATATTTGTATCTGTGTATGTAGTCTGTCATCATTATTTAACATCTACTTTTCCATTCTTGCCTGGACCTGGTAAGAGCAGAATTTTCTACGGCTAGATGCCCTTCCTAACACCAGCTCCCTCCTGTTTTCAAGTAAGATAATAATCTTCCAGACTATCGAACAATAGACATGTTGCTTGATCATAGCTATGCAGAGAACTGCAAACAAACGACATTGTTTACAACCAATGAAGACGAGGGAAATATGAACTCACTCACTCCCGCGAACACACAACACACACACAACAATTTTCTTTGACTTTCGATCTATCAGATCCGCTCACAAGGCTTTGGTTAGCCTGTGGCTATAGTAGAGGACACCTGCCCATAGTGACTTATAATCGATAGCAAACCATACAGGCTAGTCTGCGCTTATATCAAACTCAAACATCTTCTTGTCAACTTATCTCTATGCAAATTCATTCCATTTACATTTAATGAAATAATAATATATTGAAAATTAATATGTTAAATATGGAATTCTTAATTTGTTAAATATAGAGTCAAGGACAAGGCTAATCCAGCTACCAATTTCACTGAGAAACTGTGGGTCAATTTTGAGGCTCTAGAAAATGATCCAAGATGTTATGTATAACCATGATCTCAGGATTGCAGATCAAACTTCTTAAACATATAGCCATACTATCCCTACTACATAGCATGTATATGTGTATATAAGTGTGCGTATATTTATTGCTGTGTAGTTAATCAACTTTCTTTCCGACCATGTAGTTTTGAGTTCACTCCTACTATGCAGTACTTTGAGTGTCTTCTGCTACAACCTCATGTTGACCAGTGGCTTGACCAATGGCTTCAGCGAATTTGGTAGATGGACACCGAAAGAAATGTTTGCATTCCTTTGCCTTGACATTGAGCAATAGAGTTTTCAACAAACTTCACTGTTCATTATTTACAATTGACGGATATTTGTCCTCATCTTGTTTGTTGTTAACGCAACGTTTTGGCTGATATACCCTCCAGCCTTCATCAGATGTCTTGGGGCAACAACTACTCCAAAAGCATACTCTCCACTCCAATTATGAAGAAAAGAGAGGATAAAACCGATAAACTGTCCAGTCTGTTTACCCTATGTGAAAGGCCCCTCCAAAAAGACACAAAAGATATGTGGTTCATATGACAGGACAGTATTCAAAAGTAATACAACACTTTGCAAATATCTTCTTTGAGTAAAACCACCAATAGAAGAGAATATGACCAAGAACTGCATGTACTCCATCCCATGCAGTTGTGGTAGGTTATACAACGGCGAAACATGCCGACCCGTCAAAATAAGGGTAGAGGAACATCGCAAAGCTGTGACACGGGGAGATATTGATAAATCGGGTATAGCTGATCATGTATGGAAAAATGGAGACCACCTACCCCTGTGGGATGAAGTTAAAATAATAGACAGAGAACCCCACTGGAAAATACGAAAACTAAAAGAAGCAGCACATATGCTAGAACACAACAACCTCCTAAGCAGACCAAGTGCAGATACGAGTAGCATATGGGAACTGGTATTAAGGAAAGATAGGAAAATATTAGATTTATAAGCCCTACAATTCACTCCATAATTGCCCAGGGGCATATGGTGTAGTGGTTAAGAGCACGGGCTACTAACCCCAAGATTCTGAGTTTGATTCCAGGCAGTGACCTGAGTAATAGTAATAATAACATTGAAAAATACCTTAGGAATGAGAACCCAGGTTCGAAATTTCCCCAAGACACCTGATGAAGGCTGGAGGGTATATCAGCCGAAATGTTGTGTTAACAACAAACAAGATGAGGACAAATATCTGTCAATTGTAAATAATGTAAATAGTGAAAGCACGTCTACCTATTGTAATGTTCATGTTTGAATAACTAAGAGAAATATTACAAGGCTTGAAAACAGTTGAGAGATTGTGACATAAAGAGCACTTGGGCATCGAAAATTTGCTTCAACAAACAGCAAACCCATGCAAGCATAGAAAAGTAGAAGTTGAAATGATATGTATATCCTTGTGTGTAGATATGCATCTGTTTTGTATCCATTTTTCCATGCTGGCATAGATTAGGAGGAAACTTCTGAAGAGTTGCATTTCATTGTCAGTTGCCTTTCCTTCACCAGCACATTTTGTGAAGTGAAAGTGTCCCCCCCCCCCCCGGGTACAGAGTGACCAGGCATGTAATCAATATCGTCACTAAGTACTGACAAGTATGGTATATCAACATGCGTGTACACACACACAACAAGCTCCTTACGATTTCTATACCAATTTCATTCACAAGGCTTTGTTTGGCCCAGGTTAACATTTTAGCATTCAGTTTATTCTATCAAATGTAATATTAATCCACATTATTTGAATTAATCCTGCATTATAATTGCAGCTTCAAGATGATGATGTGATTGTTTATTTTTACAATGACATTGTAGGGTAGGTGTGAGAGGCTAGATCTGATCAGTTTGAACATAAAACAAGTAGAATATTTTGGCCAGATATGGTAGGTTCAAATGAAGGGTTGAAGTATATACCTCCCCAAACAGCTGTGCTATGGGACTGAACCTGAAACTATATGGTTGTGAATTGAGCTTCTTAACCACCAAGCAATACATGTAACCTAGATAACTAGGTTGGTTTTGTCTCTTATTGGCAAGAGCATTGGGCTTCACAGAAGCCGTGACTAATGACCGAGACCCTTAGCAATATGCTGTGCTTGAGAAGACCCATCAAACGAAGTGAAATCGTAGTTACGGCAGATACTGGTGTCATGCAACTGGCACATGAAAGTACACTCTCGGAGTGGTTGGTGTTAAGAAGGGCATCCAGGTGTAGAAACTATTCCAAATCAGACTGGTGTCTGGTGCAGCTCCTCAGCCCTGGTCAAAACCATCCAACCCATGCCAGCATGGACAACGGACGTTAAATGATGATGATATATGAGAAATTAAATAAATGATCGAGAAGAAGAAAATTATGTAATGAACTTCGTTAGCTTACACTTGTTGCTGCTCCAAGATGCAATGCATTCATTGTTGAATACTTGTGTATTACTCTATGGCTACACCAGAGCTTCAAAAATGAAGTGCAATCTTATTTGGGAAAGCATTTATATATATATCATCATCATCATCATCGTTGTCGTCGTTTAACATCCGCTTTCCATGCTGGCATGGGTTGGACGGTTTGACTGAGGACTGGCAAGCCAGAAGGCTGCACCAGGCTCCAATCTGATCTGATAAAGTTTCTAAAGCTGGATGCCATTCAGGTGGTTCTGGTAACGACCACGCTCAAAAGATGTTTTTTATGTGCTACCTGCATGGGAGCCAGTCCGGTGGCACTGGCAACTATATATATATATATATATATATATTGTGGCTGTGTGGTAAGAAGCTTGCTTCCCAACCGCATGGTTCTGGGTTCAATCCCATTGTTGGGTAAGTGTCTTGTACTATAGCCTCAGGTCAACCAGTCTTGTGGGTGGTTTTGGTAGATAGAAACTGAAAGAAGGCCATCATATTTTTATATCTATATATATATGTATGTATATATATAATCTCTGTGTCTGTGTTTCCCCCCCCCCCATCACTGCTTGACAACCAGTGTTGGTGTATTTATGTCCCTGTAACTTAGTGGTTTGGCAAAAGAGACTGATAGAATAAGTACTAGGCTTAAAAAATAAGTCCTGGGGGTCGATTTGTTTGACTAAAACCCTTCAAGGTGGCGCTCCATCATGGCTGCAATCAAATAATTGGAACAAGTAAAAGAATAAAAGAATACACAGACACACACACATACATATTTACATATATATTATAATGTCCACATTTCTCTGTTTGCGTGGTCAAATTAGAGTATGTTAAGCACTGACCAAGACCTTTGGCGATATGCTGTGCTTGAGAAGACCTCGTCAAGCCAAGTGAAACCATAGTCATGGCTGTTGCCAGTGTCGTGTAAAGGGCACCCATGAAACCATAGTCACAGCTGTTGCTAGTGTTATGTAAACAGCACGTAAAAAGCACCCGTTACACACTTGGAGTGGTTGGCCTTAGGAAGGGCATCCAGCCGTAAAAACCATGTCAAATCAGATTGCAACCAGGTGCAGTTCTCTGGCTTACCAGTTCCAGTCCAACCTTCTGACACATGCCAGCATGGGAAGCTGACGTTAGATGATGATGATGATGGTGTGTGTGTGTGTGTATGTACACACACATGGATATGTGTCTTTTATCTTTTACTTGTTTCAGCCATTAGACTACAATCATGCTGAGGCACCACCTTGAAGGGTCTAGTCAAACAAATTGACCCCAGTGCTTACTTTTTATTCCTGGCATTTATTCTATCTCTTTTGCCAGACCTCTAAGTTTCTATTAAGAGGATGTAAATAAACCAACACTGGTTGTTATATATATCTATATATATGTGTGTCTGTATGAAATGCACATGTATGGACCGAGATGATTGGCAATTGATTGTGCTTGAGAAGACCCAGCCATCAATGCAAAAATGATGTCCTAAAACCATCTTGGTTGTGCTTGTATGTGCAAGGCCTTTCTTGTCAAGTGTTTCTCGCACTTTCCATGCACTACACTTGCCTCCCTCCCACTCATGCAACCTATCCAATTCAATCTCTATCTCATCTCCCCCCCCCCCGTCTACTGTATAATCACTACTATTCTGCTACTCTTCATCCCCGTAATCATTGGTCATCTTCCTATCCCTTATCCAACATTCATTACATCCACCCCACAACTTTACCCCTTCTCTACAGTTGTTACCTACTCATTTACCTTATCAACACTTGTTCTTCATTTTCTTACTCACCTACTTACCCATACTCCATCTCTCACTCTCCCATACACTCATGCAACCTTTCCCTGCTCACGTTCCCAATCCTTGTACCCTGCTGACATTCACAGATGCTTCATCACTGCTATTTTTATCTCTTCTTCACTCCACCCCAGTCACCTCTCACCCTCTCTGAAATGTGAGTTGCCATGTGGCCCCCTCTGCAGCGAGAAACCTGTTCTACCCTGGGTCCTACTCTTGTATTTTAATCTTAGCATGAAACCATCTCTCTTGGGGTTCATAGTTTTGCAAGCTGCATAGCAACCTCAGTAGTGCAAGTGGTATGTAAAAAGCACCCAGTCTATGCTGTAAAGTGGCTGGTGTTAGGAAGGGCATCTAGCCATAGAAACTATGCCAAAGTAGACAGTGGGGCACAGTATAGTCCTTGGACCTGTCAGATCTTGTCAAGCCATCCAACCCATGCCAGCACGAAGCAAGGACATTAAATGATGATGATTGATAATGACATATTTTATTCCACTGAAACAACTGTAAAGCATAATCAAATTATGAACTCTGTGGAATTTGTTTTTTTGCTTTTTATTACATTCCATTTTTATTCCACCTGGATTTACTGCATTGTGATAATATTGGAGTTTAATTATATATCTGATCAACTAAGTTCTTAATTAGCAAGGTTATATTTTTTTAATGTTTAATGCCCTATCACCACCATTTTTATTGCTCTCCAGCTCCACCTGATCACCTTCCACCCTCTCTTCTAATATTTGAATAGTCATGTAACTCTTCTACATCAAAACAGCCTAAAACAGACAATACGACTAAACGCTACAGAGAATACCCGTCAGATCCCGAAAGCTACACAGAATACATCCCGCGAATGCTAGAGACACAAAACCCCACTAATTAGTAGTGACAATACCCACCTAACACTGCATAGAATACTCCACTAAACACACACACACACACAGAACGTCGCCTAACACAGAGACTTTTACCCCTCATCTCCTAGCATAAAGCTGCCCACCTTCGGGTTCATAGTCCTGTAAGCAGACTATTCTTGCAGACAAGAGAAAAGGGAGAAAAAACAAGGACACTACAACCAGTCCTAATCAGCCATGCAGTTTCTGCAGTTGTGCTTGTTTGTCTTGAATCAGACTTTTTAGGCATCAGCAAACTTCCAACAGACATGGACATTCTCCTCCATAAATCTTTGCTTGCCACATGGTGTACATATATAAAATAATGACCTTGATATTTTTGTTCATTAAATTGGGAGAGGGAGAGAGGGGGGATTAGGATACTGTGTCAACGAATAAAGAATGAATGACTAGTAAAATGAGAGTGAGTTGAAGGATGAGGTGTTTCTCACTCTCCTGTTACTGGCAAACAGGAGGAAGGAGTGAGTGAAAGGAATTCTGCAATAATGATAATTACATGTAAATCATTCAAAGGTAATATTTATTTTTGGAAATGTATTATCATTTTAAATATACATTTTTATGATTACCATTAAATTGTTTGGCACTACTAGTAAACACTGGTTCCATCAGTTTACTGTCTTCAGCCTCAGGGATTAATATCAAAGACATAACTGAGAATATAATTTCATTATTGAACACTTCTATTCTTTAAATATTTTCATTATTAAATGTCAAAATTAAATTTATAAAATAACTAAGGATAAAAATTGTGGAGTTGAATACAATCCGAAAATATGGGTTAAAATGTTGTGTTTTTGTAGCATTAATTGTTTGGTCAAATGCATTACCAGCAGTTTAACTCAACAGTTGATGCCTTTGGAAATGTCATGCACTTCTGACATTGCTTGTTTGTCATGTTAGTTCAAAGATAAATTCATCAATCTGTGTGTGTGTGTGTGTTAAAAAAAAAAATCCCGTTATGAAAGTATTTCAAGAACAAGTTTTTGATAGTGAAATTATTTATATTCCCATTTATGTTTTTACAATCCTTTTATAGTTAAGATTGATTAAAGTAAATCAATGGTACATGTGTTTGCTAGTAGTGGCAACCGTTCGGTGAACCAGAAGTGGAGATGTGCTTGTATAGCACAATCAAATTTATGAATTATTGGTCTCAGCCTTTTGCTATTAAATACAAACTCAGTACAATTTATCATTGGTTTTGTCTGTCATTTTGAACAGATGCACCCACCATTCTTTGTAATTAATGAAACTTGTCTTTGTGACACAGGTATACTTGTGTAATTGTGTGTGTCTACATGCATACATACATGTATGCGCAGATGTGGCTATGTGGTTAAGAAGCTTGCTTCCCAACCATATTACAGGTTCAGTTCCACTGCATGGCACCTTGGGAAAATGTCTTCTATAATCCTGGGCCCACCAAAGCCTTGTGAGTGGATTTAGTAGTCAGAAATTGAAAGCATCCTGTTGTGTGTGTGTTTGTGTCTTGACCTGTGATTGTTGTAAATGAATGGTCATTTCCAATATTCTGAGAAAACATGTCTAGCCATTGGGAAATATTACCTTGCTTGGAAACAGGTATGGCTTGGTGACAGGAAGAGTATCTGGCCTTAACAAATCTACTTTGTGAACATTAAAAGGATGATGGTGACTAAATATAAAGCTAAAATGAAAGAAGTGCTCTATCTTGATGGATACATTACACATATCTTGTCTCACACACATGGCCTTTCTTTCTGCTTACAACACAAAAGCAGAGTTCTGCTAATGTTGATAAATGACAATTGTAATGAAAGGAATTCTTATATAATACTACTTGAAGAAATGCCTGAAAATGTACAGAAGCTAAATATTTTAATATATCTATATAACATTACTTACTATAATTAATTTTATAAAAACTGGCAATAAGATAATTTAAAATGAACAACAACAGGCAGTGCTTGATCGATACTTTATTTCATTGAGTGCCAAAAGGATGAAAGGCAAAATTGACTTTAGCAGGACTTGATCTCAGAACATAAAGAATCTGAAGAGATATCAGGGTTAATAAAACAATATACCTGTCAAATAGTGGGGCTGGTGGTTTTGACTAATCCCTTGCCCTCTAAATTGTTGACCTTATGTCAAAATCAGAAACCATTGAGGGTTGATAAAATAAAATCCAATCAAGTCCTTTCTCCCACTAAAATACCTGGTTTTGTGCCTGTGGTAGAAATAAAGGGTTGTGTGTTACAATTTATATAATATGCAATATCTGGAGTTGCAAAGGTTTAAGATGGTTAATTTTTTTGGTACCATATTTCTATTGAAATACACTGTCCCTGTTTCAATCAGTTATCAAAATAATGAAGAATTTAGTAAAATGACTTTGTTATTAAGTTAGTGTTTGACATTTGAGTTAACATGAAATTTTGGAGTGAAGGCTTAAATTTAGATCCATTTAAAACATGAAATTTGTATCATAGAACCTGGATGGTTTCAAGCAAATTGGTAAATGTGATTGGGATGATAAGAGATTTAAAATTTTTTTATATTGACCGTTAGTCATGGGGTAAGGTAATGGCTCATGACACTTTTATGAGGCCTCTGAGACTGGTAGGAGATAAGGAAGACTTGGCTTGTGTGCTTGCAGCTTTGCTGAGGCACTCATGCTGCCAGGTGGTCTTGTTAAACCAGGTAACTGTCTACAACTCTAAAGCTTCTTTTGATTTTTGTCTGCCAAATTCATTCACAAAGCTTTGGTCAGCCTAGGGCTATAATAGAAGACATTTAGCCATGATGCCATGCAGTGAGACCTGAAACCATGTGGTTGGGAAGCAAACTTCCTACCACACAGCCACTATTATTTATTTATTTATTTATTTTGATAATTATCGTTTCATTAGCTTTTTCATGATGCTTAACCCTAAGTCATCTATAATTGAGCAGACCTATGATCCGACATCTTGACATAACGGTTCTTTGTTTTATTCCCTCCACCAACCGCATAATTCAGTCTATTCTCTCTCTCTCCTTTAAGACGGTGGGGTGTATTTTAAGGGCGATTTTGGCTACTATTTCTAGCAAGTCAAGTGACCATACAAAGGCTCTCTCATTATCACTTATGGTGTTATGAGGGTCAGGTGGGGGCTGACAGTTCTTTTATTTGGTGGTGGTGGTGTTATTATTTAAAGGGGAGGTATTGAGATACTCGCACACGAAGATGTAAATGGAAAATATTTTCATTTTCGACATAAAAGTTCGCCCTAATTTTAGGTGTTTGAAGCTGAGCAGACTTCTGCGTTAAATGGATGTTGCTTTTTCTCTATTCGTGACGTTGACTCTGTAGATGATCTCTGCTTTGCCACAAGGACTACAAAGGCACAGTGGTGTGACAGAAAAATACAGCAACAGTCTATAACGACATTTATATATATATATATAAAAAATAAGCAACAGGCAAATATGCTTATAAACGTATTTATTAATATGAAAAATATCCAACTCCATCAAAATACATGTATCCTGTATCCACTTCCAAAATGAGGCTACAAGTTACCATTAGAGGAATGGAAACACCTCAAATAATAAATTTTGGCCTTATTTTCTATAGACACCAATGTAGGGATTCATTGCTTCGACAAGAAAAAATAATAATTAAAATTCAAGACAATGAGGAAGTACCTAATCGATTTCTCGACCTGCTACAAATAGCAGCCAAATCTCGCTAAAATTATACAATCCATTTTTTTTTTTTTAATGAAGAACACAGCGAAAAATATTCCTAGATATACAAATACAGTGTGGTCTAGACTGGAATAGCACTGATCATATTCATTGATTTGCTTAACCAGGGTTGACCAAGGGCTAAAAAAAAATATCGTGTGGAGTATCTAAAAATATCCGATAGTAAAAATACATCAGTATTTACAAACAAAGAAATTAATGATATTTAATATTAATATTTAAATTCAGAACATTACAGAAGCAATAATAGATGTCAACCACACACACACGCACACTCTCTCTCTCTCACTCACTCTCTCTCTCTCCTCTTCACGCACACACCCTTTTTCTCCCGCACACACGCATACGCGCTTGCTCATTAAACTTTAGAAGCGTACTCAATATATGGTTGTAGAATTTATACATTCAAAGATGAAGCTTCCGTCCATCTCTACTATTTTCCATTCCTATATAATATAGCGGGGATACAGGGAGGCATTTGAACGTATTCTACATGTGATTGAATCTTTAATTATTTTATAAATAAACGCTACACAATATTTTCTTTTGTTGTGTACATATGTATACATAATTTTTATATGTACATAAACATAAACATATATGCTTATTCACAAATGTAAATGCACATGTACACATACACGCATATACACATATATAGTCATAATCATACATACAAACATACCTGTGTGTACACACACATTTCGTGTAATGAAGATTAACGACTAAATGGATTATTTCTGTACATGTCTGACTAAGCTCGGAAGTGATTATGATCTCGTCTCACAATCTGTCTATTCCATGTCTAACTGACTCCCTATAACTAACTACTGCCTCTTCTTTGTGATGTGTGTAGCAAATCCATTATTCTCCTGTACCTCATTCACTGAAGTTCTAACCTTATCCTCCATCTATTTACTGTCACGACTACACCACCATCCACTAACTTTCGTTTCATATAATAAAATATAATATAGTATAATATTATATATATA
>NC_068990.1:89186259-89197928 GCF_001194135.2 Octopus bimaculoides | reverse complement strand
TGTGTGTGTGTGTGTGTGTGTGTGTGTGTGTATAGTACAGTTTTATTGTCCTAATAGGGATGTTTACAACGTCTCTCTTTTATGTAATGAAATAAGCTGAAGTTAATGACTCGGGGAGTTGGTTATTGTCATACATTTATTACCAATTGACTAACGGATTAACAGTTTCTCTCTTCCTCTTTTTCACATACTCCGGTGTGTGTGTTCGAGAGAGAAAGAAAGAACTTCCCACAAGCTGAAATAAATAACGCCATATCTGCTGTGCACTAGTTGAATATTTCGTTGATTTGGTTTTTTTTTCTTTCTTCCAGAAACCTCAAACTGTAACCTACCCTAAATTCTATTTAAAATACACTCCCTTTTATATTTTGTCTATCATTATCTTTTTTTTAAAAAAAGGTATTTTTTTTTATTTGTTAGAGATGCATGAAGGCCAAAACCTCCTGTATGTTATGATTCTATGATTTAGGTCAGATTTCGTTCGCTAAATTCTATGTCAACGAAACGAGACGAAATCTGCTGGAGACGGAGTGGATGTACGATTTTGCGATTCTAGTGGCAGCGGTGGTGGTGTTTAAAGTAATCAATATATATATTTATCGATGATTAATTAGCAAAGAAAATCTATAAAACGAAAATTAATTTTCATCCGATTCGCGAACTCAAAAATTTAAGATGTCATTGTTATTAACCATTCCTGGAATACATCAGTCGTGCTGCTATTTAATTTGTCCATGACCATTGTAACCCCAAACATACAAGGGTGGGCTGAGTGACTTTTGCACTCAAATGATGTAAATCTTATACGTTTTCCCTAAATAAATTAGTGAAAATAATAATTTGTCGGAAATATCCAAATTTTCCATTTAACAACTCGCACTTTAATTACAAAATGACTGCTTTTGTGGTTAGTAGTCGTAACTTAATTATTACGTGTGTGCGCGTGCGTGTAAAACTCCCTGAGGTTTCATGTTTCTTGTAAGAGATATTAATTTGCTTTAATACAAACCATTTCAAATTTCAGATATGAACAGCTAATGCTTTGTTTTGTTTGAAGTGTTGGATCTATTTCAAAACGGGGGCACCAGTATTTTCTTAACGAAACACTTTGAAACTTCGGACACTGGTAGAATGTATCATATAAAACATCTTTTACTCTTAGTCTTCTTAACAAAAAAACGTACATCGCAAGTTATTCCATGTTAAAGTTGTCGTATTTCTGTAATTTCAACCAATCACTGACGTCTATTCAGCTGAATAGAGTTACTGCTTGGCGGTCATAAAAATGTTATTCCCTGTGACATATTTCATCCGGTTTAATCGTAGTTTATACGCATATATTGTTTATATAATAAATTACGCTGTGCGTATCTATGTGTGTAACAATTTTAGAGTTCGGATTCTAGAGTTAGGGTTAGGGTTAGGGGATTAATACGATATACACCGTTACAGCGCTAACTGTTTTCAACTGAATAGACGTCAGTGATTAGTAGAAATTATCGAAATGAGACAATTTTTTACATGAAATAAATTCGAATACAAAAATTTTTTTCTGTTCTATAACACAAAATAGATAAGTATACGAAGTTTGAAAGTCTTTCGGTACCAAAAACACTACATAAAACATAAATGAAAACTGGTGCCCCCGTTTTGAAATAGATCCGAAGTGTTAAACACAAAGAGGAAGCCATTCCTACTTGAATAGGAAATCTATTGATTTCCATCAAACTATTTCCTATTCATCAAGCTGTGTCCTCTCTCCATCTCTTGTTTTGCAACTGAAGCAGCCTCTGCTCTTCTAAATTTCTTAACTCCTATGCACTACAAACAGTTTAAGTACACAGAAGGGGCTATATTTCTGCAGCTAATTCCTTTTTAATCCTCTTTCCATCTCACTCCCCTCTCCGAAATAATAAAGTCAACCGTTGGTAGGATTTGAACTTCAAAACAGAACCGAAACTACTGTGAGGCATTCAGCCGAACATTTTACTTTTGTCTCCCATCCGATTCATGGCACCATTACCCAATTTATCTTTCATTGTTAACTTCTTTATTGTTCATCTACCTCAGTGAATTGAACTTTTTACATGTCTATCCTCTCGTATATGTAAAACAAATATTCTGCTTGAGTAAAGCAGCGAGAGAGCTCCTTTCTAGTTGCTCAAGCTAGTAGAAACGGTAGGTAAATCTCCTAACAACGGAAGACATATTGGATAATTTAGTCTAAATTAAAACTGTAATACCTTAATCCGAGGCGTGTTCACTCAGACCTGACCTGGAACTCAACAATAATCATTTCCATTATAACCTTTTGTGAAAACTTGTAATACTTCCTAGATTTAATTTCATTGAATTTGCACTCAGAATCTATGAGCTGGTAACATTTTTTGAAGAGCTCTTGGAGCAGATGAAAGATGACTCTTCACTTGGATAAGATTCCAGTCAATCACAAGTGTTTCCGGGTGAGCTAGTAGTACCTGACAACTTGAGTGACATGAGACAGTGTAGAATAAAGTATTCTGCTAAGGGCAAGAGATACTTCACAGTGAGGGACATTCTGTATTTTGTAGAAGAATAACCAATTTTATTGCCGATAAATTTTAACAAACTCTTATGTGAACTCCATGGACTTTGGTTGAGAACCACTGAATTGGGAGAATACATAACATTTTATTGACCCTCAAAAACTGAAAGGAAAGATTGACAGGCATTTGAATTCAATGCAATGGGACAAAACTAAGCCCCACCAAGCATTTTGTTCACTGCTCCCACCATTTTTGCCATAATTAAGATAATACAATTTTAACACAAGAAACATTTGTAATAGAACTGTGCAAATGACTGAATTACCCTCAGTACATGACAAGTATTTAGTTTTTGATTCCAAAGTGATGAAAAACATTCATGCACAGTAGTGTAAAAGGATGCAACTGAGAAGTCCATAATAATAAGGTAAGGAGGACAATGCAAAAAAGACAGGCTGCAACATAGTTGGGTAGGGCTGTTATGTAAAATGTATAAAAAGGAATAGCAAAAATGTAACAAAATAGCAATTAATAAAACCCTGCTCTCACTCCCCCAAAAAGAAGACGGCTGCCCAGCACCAATCTTGTTGCTATTTTTAATCGGTTGAACAAGTCTGTAAAGGCTGCCTTTATCGAACCATTGAGACATGTTTTTCTCTGTCTGGTGGCTATGGCAAAAGAAGTTGTATGATGGATGAGATTGAAAGAAATGAAGACAGCCATGTTCCTTATTGACCAAGGCAAATGCTACGAGACCAATGCTCGGTGCTGGCTCTTAAAAGTTGCTCAGCAGTATGCTAATAGTAAAAGTATGGCTCAGCAGTATGCTAATAGGAAATGAATACATTTTTTTCATTTGTTAAGCTACAACCTGGTTTTAAAAGTGATCCAAACTAGAAACTGGTCCACAAATAGAACTGGCTATCCAACCAAACACTCCTGTAATTGTAATTGTTGCTGATTCATGTGTGTCATTTCTAGTACACACAAACAGTCATGTGACTTAAGTCTAACCCCTTTTCAGGTTACATAACTGCTGATGTCAATAGGAGAAATACTTGTACCTAATGTGACATCTAATCACCTGATTATTAGTATTTGTGAATTGTCAGGTCAGCTCTTGTTAACCACCTTTGTCAATGCCTCTTCCCTCACTCACCAGCTATTTAAATAACGTTAATATTTGACATAGTAAACCAAGAAATTTAAATTAAAATCACATGCTTAATGTTGTGAACAATAATTTTCTAAATGGTTAATCCTGGTTAAACAACCCTGAAATGTTAAGAATATAATCTGGAATGTAGTAATGTGCAAGTGTGATTTTTTTAAAATTTTTATTTATTTATTATTTTTTTTGGTGATAGGGTGACTTACTCCAGACATGTTTAAGTCTTACTGGACCTTCTCAGTGAAACCTGTTACTGCAGATCTTAACTGACCAGAGAAATATATAGGACTTATGTGAATGAACACATAGTGGTGTTAGAGAAAGAAACCTGTTTCTTGCAATACATACCATTACATACATCGAAACTAAATTTTTTTCAGGGGCCTTTAAAATGCTATTGTGGATTCCCAAGTTATTATTTTGTTGCATGGACCCCCAATAATTTTTTAGGGATCTGGTTGAGAAACCCTGACTTAGACCAAAGAGGAGTAAATTTATTTAATGAATATTCTCAACAATGAAATTGATGTTCAACACTTGTAATTATACTTTAGTTTATTAAAAATAATTAACAAACCACCAACAGTAGCAGCCATGAATGTAGCTTCATCATTGACAAAAATTACAAACATTTTAAGGAATTTCACATGGAAAACAATATATATGTTAAATCCACCCAGCCATGATTAACATGGTCATTTTGCTGAAATGAATAACTAATCGGTTAATCAGTCAACAAAATTAATTATATATTTGGCAAGGCAATGAGCAATAACACAGTAAATACAGTTTTAATACAATAATTACAACATAATGACATTGATAAATAGCAGCACAAACAGATGTCTAAACAGTCTGTTTCTAGCAGGACAGTTTGGGTCCTTGTAGCTATTTCGCTTTTTTTGTTTTTTGTTTAACAGCACTAATAAAAGCCATGATCATCACAACTTCCATTGATTTCCCTCAGTCAGTAGATATTCCCTTTCTTTCTCTTTATGAACATCTGCAATTAGAAAAATTAAAACAATTGACTCTCTTTATCACATTTGTATGTAGGAAATAATAATAATGTTGATTAATTGACTGATAAGTCAATGACCTATTTGTATTGATTGATTTTTATTACCTGCTTCTATTCTTTGTGTCTAACTGTAAAGTTTATTTGATTTTGTCTGTCGTTTTAAACATTTCACTGCTTATTTTGCTGCTAATATGATGGGAATTCCTCGTAACTAAAGCAGGCTATTCACTTGGTAGTGGTGATGGTGGGTGTATGGTGGGTCCGATGGGGAATATACTGCACACACCAGCCATCACTTGTAACCTGTAATCAGAATCATTATTTCAGTTACTGTGACAAGACAGCTGTTTAAACCCAGGCCAACTCCGATTGAGCAACTTCTCCTCATAGATAATCCAACAATGACTACCTTGTCTTCTATTTAGATATAAATATATTTGACTAATAATGTTCTTTCATTTGAGGGAAATTGGATTATTATCTCAAGCAGGTGGCACAACCATGCAGACCAGTGGTTCCAAACCCTTTTATTTGAATGAGTTTTCCCATGGACCCCTTGTGTGTGTGTGTGTGTGTGTGTGTGAAATCTTGAATTTAGTTCACAGACCCCCAGTACTACCTTTGCAGACCCCAGGTTGGGAACCACTGATGTAGACCCTCTTTCAGCTCATGGCCTGATAGACTGAGATGACTGGTGGTGAACATTCCCAGATGATTTGATATCTACTTCCTCACAGCCAGTTAAGAAAAATGCAGAATATATTCTGCCCAGATGTAGGAGCCTGGGGAAGATTTTTCAAATGTAGTCTTTTTGTTGTTGTTGTTGTTGTCTCACACACACACACACACACACACACACACACACACACACACACACACACACACACACACACACACACATCAAAAACAAAAGAGAAAGAAAATGCTAATCTATTTGAGAGACAGCCATCCATTATCTCAAACACTATAATCACTATTTCACTTGCCCATTGTATCCGTACTGTGTGTTATAACTGTGCATTGTAGTTTGCATATAATATCCCCTTGGCACACTAAACCTGTTCTGAAGATGGACATGCCAAGCATGTTTTATTCACTCCTCCCATTGTTTACAGCACGTGCATATACATTACACAACATGTGTAGGGAGGACAATTCTCATTATATCCCTCTTTTTTCAACATTGTTGCTTATTTCATATGAGAGTATGAGTTGGGTGAAATTTGCTAAGACACAAACCTTTAAATATTTCCAAGTAAGGTACTTTTATTGCACAGTTTTGCATGAACCACTGACCTGCCAGATGTTTTGTTCACATGGAATGGTAAATATTGTCATAAATAGTGTGTCATTGCAAATACATGCAGAGACAAATGCCCACAGGTATGTATATGTGTGACCAAATTCAACCCAAGGCTTCTCTCAAACTAAGGCCATAGTTTAGATACTGACCTACGGTGCAAACATCTTAACCACTGCGGATTCCAAGTATAACAATGTAAGCAATGAAAAGGTTTTAAATAAGTGTCCAATGTTATCTTTTTGTTAGGTAAAATAGCTTTCCGTTAATTCTTCTCTTGATGTAATTGTTTCATGAGCAAGTTAGTTAATGCTTATTAGATCACTAGATCTTTTCCTGCATGTGACTATCTTACTATTTAGTGAATTTGTTTTTATTAGTTCACTTCTGTGTGCTATATTGTGTCACGAAGATCAGGAACTTTGTGAGATTACTCAACACTACTATCTGCTAAATCCAGACTTTTGGGTACAGCTCTTTCGCATTTGCTGGCTTGCAAGTGTGCTTTTCCTGTTTTGTCTTGGTGGAAACATATTTTGCTGATCTGCATTTTAGCATTTGCTCTGTCTGCCATTATGTAGGATCCTGGCCACTCAGACACACTCAGTGGAGATTAGTAGCAGACAGTAAGACTCTGGTTCTTCATCCAATTAATTTGAACTACAGGAGAAAGTACATGCATTGACCTAGCTGTATTCCTGTTGTAAAATATGGACCATCTGCTTTCTCTAAATCATTTCAAAATTCCTGCAACTCCTTCTTACACATCATTAGGTTATAGACACGTGTGGCTGGAAGTTCTGTGCACAAGCTGTTGAGTGTTGTAAAATTCTTTGAATAACTAACTTTTAAATGATGGCTTATTGTCTGTCACAAGATTCACTGCAATACTAGGTCTCACAAACTAAAACTTACAGTGGTTTATGACTTATAGCAATTTATAATTTAGTGAATTCATTGTAGCAGTTTGCTGTACATAAGTTCTTTTCTTTGGAAAGTAAATTCAGATAACTTCTCAGCAGCAGTGTTCTCAGTAATGGTCACTAACATTGTATTATGCACCTGTGTCTAACACTAACATTGTATTATGCACCTGTGTCTAACACTAACATTGTATTATGCACCTGTGTCTAACACTAACATTGTATTATGCACTTGTGTCTAACACTAACATTGTATTATGCACCTGTGTCTAACACTAACATTGTATTATGCACCTGTGTCTAACACTAACATTGTATTATGCACCTGTGTCTAACACTAACATTGTATTATGCACCTGTGTCTAACACTAACAGGTCATGTTTATCACTTGTATTGATACTTTGAAAACTCTATATTTCGAGCAAAATTACAGCAACATTAGTCCTAAACCAGGACTGCCATGTTATGTTGTCAAACAATCTTTACTCCAGAAATAAAATAGTCTTTTTGGCTACAGATACCAAAACAGTGTCTCCCAAAAGGGTTAGAGAGAAAAATGAATGGAAGAAATATGCAATTCTTGAAAATAAGAATTTAGCAATGTTTAGTATGGCAGGGCATGTCTTGATGGGTGGGTGTATATATAACATATCACTTCAATAACTGAGAGAGGAGTGACAAATGCAATGAGTTTTGGAGGAAGCAGCTAGTATTCAGCCAGTAAGTTGAAGCTAATAGCAGTGATGGTGGTGGCAGTAATAGGGAATGTTGTGTCATCTGAATGTATTCAATTATTTTTTTTTTTAGAAATTGGAATGTTGTCACAGTAACTGCAAAGACATAATCATTTTTTTAGACCTGACATTAACATGTGAGTTTTGTGCTCTAAACACAATCCTTTATGTCCATTGTGTTGAAGTATGGCTATTAAAATATATATGCCAGCATATCCAAACATTGGTATAGAAATTGAATTACTCTGTTAATGTAACAGCTCCATTCTGCAGTAAAAAATATTTCTACTCTGTGTGGTTCTAATAGCAATTCAAAAGAAGTATGTGAGGAAATTAACTAATAGTATTCACAGGAACATAGCACAAGATGATAGAAAAACCCAGTCCGCAGTGATGTGACAGTGCTAATGATAGATATGTATAGAAAAGCCTAAACTAACTGCAATATTGCTAGTCATATTAGCTGGACTATCAACCTGCAGAGTTTGAATATTACATGGTTATTGAAGTATGAGCATTCTTATATCAACTGTCCATCCAAGTTGTCATCATCATCAGTATGAATTAGAAGATTGTGTAGCAACATACAGTAATCCATCGCCATATTGCAGTTCACCTATCACACACTCAATACATCGTGGTTCGCCCATCGCACACTCAATACATTGCAGATTTTTCTGGCTAATATATGTAAATTTATATCATGGACCTCTCAGTATATCCAGGTTTCTGCAGCTGATAGATATTTACATTTTTTTAGATTTTAATTATTTCTGTGGGAGATTTTGGAACATAACACCCATGATAGTTGAGGGGTTACTGTATATGTGATATATCCTATTGTCTTCACTATATTGATACACGGTTAAAGACTGCATGGTAGAATGTATAGCATGATCACAAAACAGACAGCGATTTAGTATATCTAGAGTAGCAAAACCTGTGGGAAAGCTTTATACATTTGATGACATAACCTTTATATTTAGTTCTTCACAAGTACGGCTGATTAAAACTAATCAGCAACAACAGTATTTTTACAAACATTGAAGATTAACATTATACTTACAAGTTACACAGTGTAAGAATGTTCAGGTTTCTAATTTAGATGTCTTTCTTACTCAAATGAAGTGAAGTGAGCTACCTTGGCCAAAAAACTGAAGCAAATAAATATGACCATTGCTTTGTAACAACACAATGTGATGTTGTTAGGCACTTCTTGCTGCTAATCTCTGAATAATGAAGTGGCAATGAAACCCGTTTTGTCAGCCAGGCAGACTTAGACAAATGCAGTTACAGCTTCCTAAGGAGCACAGCCAATTGACTGTAGCAAAGATTGAACTTGTGACCATGTAATCTGTATTCCATTATGCCTGTACCTGTGCTAATGTAAAAAAAAATGACTTATCTCATTAAAATAAAATAAAGCAAAACAATGATAGTTTAAAAATTGTGATAAGACAGATCTAGCTATATCTTATGACTGATTAATATTGTGATAAGATATTTATGACTGAATGATAGTAGCTGCTATAATAAACTGCTTTTGAAATGTATTATTTAACTCCATGTTAACTTGACTATGTAGAGCTATAGTCAAAAGCTCTCCAGCTATGATCACCCTGTCTTTTTAGGGATATGTAAGACTTATGTGTTATTTCTTTATTTAAGATGGTGGGGTGTGATTGGCTGGAAATTTAGCTGCTATTTCTAGTAGGTCAAGCAGCAGTGCAGATGAGTTACTTAGTACATTTGCTCATTAGTATTTAATCATCATCTAAGTTACTCATAGCTTTATAACTAACACCATGTAAGGTGCTGTATTTCAGTATGATTTGGGAGTTTTGAAATGATAACATAATTGCTTCAGTATAATCATTTTAGCAGTTGGTTCTGCATTAATGGAACTATTATTTACACCTCAGCAAGATGTGTGCTGGGGAGATGGTTAGATTGAAAGAAGTTAATGCTTCAAGTGATTTTTGTGTTTAACGTTTTTATTGAATCATAAATTGGGTGACTTAATCTGTCATATGAAAAGCTGGCCCTCTACTTAGTCAAAGAAAATTTATATTAATATATATATATAATAATTGCATTGTATCTGAACTTCTTTACTTCAGGCCAGCCCTTATGATGGAAGATTTTGATCATCCCATTTGTTTTTTTTTATAATGTATCTAGGAATACATAATCCAGTGTAGCTTTCCCTTTTCTAAGGCTGCACAGTTTGACATGACTGAAATTTAGCTCCTATTTCTTGCAGGTTGAAAGACTGCATAGAGGCTTTTTTCATTTACTTGGTGATTGTAATAAAGGTCCTGTTCTGACATTCCAGTTGTGACCATATTACCTTTTTCTCCTCAGACATGTTTACTTCCTTTCACTTACCATGAAGTATAAACATGGAACCTGTTGACTTGTTTTAATTTTTCTAGTTGACAAAACAATTTTGTACCTCATTCAATTGTAATTGCGGTTTGAATTTGTAATCATGCAGTTAATGAACCAACATCATATAACTTCACAACCATTAAATCTTATACTGCATCTGAACGCTTGGGAGTTTATCAGTTTTATGCTGTTCATTCATCTATGGGATGTGTCTACATGACACATGTAGGCATACATATGTATGCAAGCACATTTGTTGACTTAGTGTTTTTGTTTAACTAATTTGCAAGAGAGCTCTCTCCTTAGTGCTCCTTAAGAGCCAATGCTTAGTTCTAGTTTCATGGCATTAAGCTGATGCGACAAGTTTGCTTGGATAAAATGTCAATCTATCATTGGCAACTATGACAGAATGCTGGAAACTGAGACATTATCTGTTCGAAGTGACTTAATGTAAATAGTTCAAATCAACCAATGCACTCTTTGTACTTCTAACTTTATGGACTGGTTAGTCCAGTCTAACATTTCACATCTGCTAAAAAGAAGGTTACTGTACTTTAAGCTGATGAGAGAGAGAGAGAGAGGTTAAGGTTCCAAGTGATCATTTGTTTATTGCTTCTTTCATTAATGTCTTTATTGAACCATTAATGTATAAAGAGAGTCAATGTCAGTGAAGCCACTTAGAAGTCAAATCTCTAAACAGAAGATTGATCTGTTTAGTATTTGTCTTCTTCCTCCTCTTCCAATATGTTGCATTGTCTATCAAAGATACATGGAATTAAGACATTTTTTTTTATGTCTTGTAATCACTCTGGACCCATCTTTGGATTAATACAAAATAAGAAATAAGAATAAAAACTAAAAGGGTTAATTTCTTTTCCAAGTTTTAGCTATTAGAGGAAAGGGTGTAGTGCTTATCTCCAGTTTTTGTAGAGATAAGCAGATGAAAAGCAAATCAGTCCTTGGAGTTTCACTGATTTATTTGATAGCTTTGGGAAATATTAAACCCAACATAGCATGCCAGCAAATCATTTGTCAAATCCCTAGTGTTGCCACTGCATACACGAGTGAGCTATAAAGCCTCATGGTACTTATTTATACAAGTGTACAGTGTTCGTTCATGTATAGCTACTTGGAGGTTTGTGAACTCTGCTTTTAAGAGCTAAATACCTTCAACACGAACGGCATGGCATAAACTGTCAATATCCTTGCTTCTGAAGACAAGGGGTCTATGATTTAAGTATGAAGGATACATCGTGTGTGTGTGTGTGTGTGTGTAGGCCTGCTCAACTAGCCAGTTGGGTGGCATCCGTTGAAAGCTAAAATGATGGGAAGCTCATTGTCGACAAACATACACATACATGTATATATATATCATCATCATCATCATCATCGTTTAACGTCCGCTTTCCATGCTAGCATGGGTTGGACGATTTGACTGAGGACTGGTGAAACCGGATGGCAACACCAGGCTCCAGTCTGATTTGGCAGAGTTTCTACAGCTGGATGCCCTTCCTAACGCCAACCACTCAGAGAGTGTAGTGGGTGCTTTTACGTGTCACCCGCACGAAAACGGCCACGCTCGAAATGGTGTCTTTTATGTGCC
>NC_068990.1:89154359-89184923 GCF_001194135.2 Octopus bimaculoides | reverse complement strand
TATATATATATATATAGCTCAATCTTCCCAGAAGCTGAATAAAGTGAACTGAGGCATGTAGATTTAAATGTTTTTTTCATATGTCTATTGTATTTTTTCTTATTTGCTTTAGATATTGGTGAGGAGGGGTGGGGGTGTCTCGTGAAACGATATGGCAAGGAAAAAGAACATAGTATCATAATATTTCTCTTCTTGACATATCTTGCATCTATTAACCACCTCTTCATTTTTGTGATAAGCTGTGTAAACAAACACCTGATGCTTTTAATTTTTTTTTCTTTACCTGTCAATCAATTATTTGAATTTAGTTACCAATAAACACTTAAATGGAAACAGTTTGCGAGATACTTATGTAAACTAATTTGAAAAAGAAATATCCTTAAAGAGAGGAAGATAAGGATCTATAGGGGAGGTTCTGTGTGTATGTAGGGGTGGGGTGTGTATATATACACAAACACACAAACTAACAAAAAGGAAGTATGTTTTTAATTAGGGTTTATATATTCTATTTCGTTGGTGCTGCAGTAAAGTTGTTCATCATTGATGAAAAGTGTCTAACCATAAGACAAAATTTTCTTTTGAATCTGGATTGTCTTGTTGAAAAGTGATATCAGAATCTAAACTAGAGCAGGGTGAACTTTGTAGTGAGAAAAGTAGGTAAGTTGTACTGGTACAAACAGTTACATTGATAAAATGGTAAGCTCTTTGGAGTATAATGTTAAGGTTTGCAACAGATGCTGGGGTGGAGGTGGTGATGATAGCCATTCTGTTTCTAGTTCCTTCACACCAAGTCTGCTTTGGTGCTGTGGTGATAAAATTGGTTAATTCTGGTTACAGTGTGAATGAACACTGGGAGTTCTTGTATTAAACACTACAAGCTAAAAAACACTACTACCTTTGCTTACTGTAGTAAGCTTTGTAAAGTGGTACCTCTTTGTAGATGAGTGGACTGAAGCAACAACTAGAGACTTCACTATAGATGGACACCATTGGTTTACTGGTACTGTTACAAACTGTTGACCTAGTTAATGATCTTGAGAAACAGCTTGAATATAACAACTTTCATTGCTTCCTTCATCAGAAAATAATTGGGTTAATTAGTAATAGATGGATACCACTTGTTAAGAAGAGTCAAACAAGTGACTTCATCATATTTGTGTGAGATAATTAAAACTTATTTTTAACTATTAAATTTTACTACCTTGGATGATTGGTTTCTTACATAGGTACAAGGTTCAGGATAAATAATGGGAAGAGAAATGAGGTTTTATAAAAAAAAAAGTTGAGGTGATTGGAATAGTGAAATAAGTTTGTGGAGAAGATAAATTATCACATCAGGTCTTTCTGGTAAATGTGTACTAAATATATTTAGCCTGGTCTTCTGTTAGATACCTGCCCTTATGTTTGATCATTCAAGTATTGAAAGCAAACAATATATTTACAGGCACATTTTTTTAACTAAATTTATTATATTTTTAGTGTCTATATTTGATTGAGTAGGTGTGTTTCTTGTTCTTGATGTATTTTTCCAGACTAGGTTTGGTTTCTGTTGAAGTAATTGCTTTTACATCTGGTCACTCTTCCAACTATTAATGTGAATTTAACTGTGAATGAAGTAGAACTTGTTTTGTCAGCTAAACTGAAACTTGGAGCATTGTGTGTTTCCCCAGAGCTATAAAAAATATGAACACAATGGTTGTAGTCAGGTTTGATCTCAAATCTGTGTATTCAGAAAGCTCATCACCACAACCTTACAGCTATTGTATTTTTTTGTTTAGAAAATATTAACCATGGCACTTGGATAAAATGAACCAAAAAAATAAACAGGATATTTAAGAATTTGAAATAGTTAATTTGGAAGATACAATTATTAAAATACATTTATAGAATCAGATTTCTACCAATAAACCATCTTTAGAATAGATACACTAAAGATGGTGGGGGAAATTTCTGCATAGTCATTCATCTAAGTCCCTCTTTGTCCTTTTGTCCACCAGTACAGCAGTCACTCACCCACAGATTTATAAATCACATAATCAACAGCATTCTACACAATATAATTGGACCTCCATGGGTAGTTAGAGGATAAAATCTGGCCTATTCTAACATGATGGTAGGTTCATATCAGTATACTTGAAGTAATGGATGTATGAGTTGTCTTTTGAAGCTATTAGAATAAATCAGAGCAATTCTAAAAGTAGGATTAGCAGCAGTTGCAGTGGTAGTTAATGTGAATGGCTTTAAGTACCTCCAAGGTACTTAGTTTTCCTTTTATTGAGGTCATGACCCTGTCTCTTGGAAGTAGGATGTCACTTGTTCACAAGTATTTCCATATAAATTTGTCCCTAATCTTGACAGCTGGATGCAATAAAGTAATGTAGAATTTAGAGTGCACTGTTGAAATACACAGTGAAACATCTTCAGGTTAGTAGAAGAGCTTTATGCTGGTGATCCCGTTTACCCCCATCTATTCAAGATCTATTTATGATTTTAAATACCTTCTGTAGAATGATCATTTCAAGTTTTATGCTTCATATACAAGAGGGTGCTGAAAAGTTCTGGCTTCAAGGGTATTGCGAAAGGCCTGGCTGGACGTCCAAACTTCTGAGTTCTTTTACAGAGCTTAGAAATACTGAAGGACCGCTGCAATGGGGGGGGGATATGTTGAATAAAATAATAATTAACTCTTCCTCATGTATCTTCTCTTGCACATCGCCTAGAACTTTTCAGCACATTCTCTCATTTTATGATCCACAAAATCAAATGTTGGCTCAAATATAACCAATCAAATATTTTAAGGGCATGTTTTGGTTATATTTGTAAACAAGATGGCAAGACAATAAGCTTGTATTTCACTACAATTGTTTCAAAATCTTTGCATTCTGTTTTTGTTTTGGAATGTAGAATGCAGAGAGGTAAAGGAATTCTTTTTCTCTGATGAAAAGGAATATTTATAAATATTTTGTTATTGTTCTTTTCATGAAATTCCATGAAATTTCATGAAACAACTGTATTATCAAGGTTAAAGCATGTGATGTAATGATTTTTGTTTACATCTAACTTGAAGAGGCAGTATTTTAAATCAATATTTGTATAGTTAGTTCATTGATCAAAAAGTTCAGTTCATCACATAGGAAACAAAATAATCACATGGTAATATTACCACGCTATAATGTTGAATGCGGTGTCTGTATGTACAGGTGAAATTCCATGAGAGAAAATACCAATATAACGAATTTTCTCAGTGTAATGAAATTTTTTTAATCTCTGGTCATAATCCTAATGAATCAATGCTAAATGAATCTGGTTATAATGAAATTCAATATGATGAATATTTCAATACCGCAAAACAAAATTGAACTTCTAGCAGTCAAAATTTCTTGCTGCAGTGAAAAAAAAAAAGATGGTTTTAGAAATAACAGTCCTGTAAAGTCAATCATACAGACAGTATAGAATATCAATTGAAGTATAGACCCAAGTGATGATTGAAAGTCCAGTAGTCTTAACAGTGTATTACCATACAACCATGTCAAATGTGTGCACTAAATACAAAGTTTTCTGTGTTTATACATTCATTTATTTGTATTCACTTTTGGGTCCAAAATAGAAATTTCACGAAGTCAAAACAAATCAGTCTGATCCCCCCACACACAAACACACTTTTTTTTTTTTTTTTTTTTTTTCACATGCTAAATTTTATTGGTTAGGTCAATAAGGAAGTAGAAATTATTTATCAGTTTATCAAACACTTGTAAGAATGAAAGCATTCCAACTGTGAACATCTTGTCTTTTTTTAATTGAAGTGTTCATCATCATCATCATCATCTAACATGCCGTGATGGTTGTTTGTATTTTACAAATTTTTCAAATATTACCATACTGAAAAAAAATTTTTTAAAGATCTTTTTATGGATTCAGAGACATTTTCATATTAGTAAGAATGAAAGCATTCTATGACTATCCTTTTTTTTTCATATTCAAATTTTAACTCAAAGATTATGAATCAGTTTGTTAGTGAGCAATAGGAATCAAAATTAATAAAATTCAATACAATTTGATAAAACAGTATTATTGCAATATAATACAATTCACATAATAAATATAATTAATGAAGAATAACGATGCCACCATGCACGAGAACACGAGTGGCAGGGTTAAGGTTGCAATGCTTTCATTTCTCCTATTGTGAAAAATCTATTTAAAAAAAAAGTTGGGTGGTCATGCTTGGAAAGGTGGAGAAACAAAAAGACATTCCATAAAAACAAGTAGGAATGCTTTTGTCTTATCAATGGTAGGGGTTGAAAATTTTGAGAAAAATCCTTGTGATTTCACTAAAAAGATGGAATGGGATGGCCATAGTTGGAACACCTTCAGGTTTGATAAATTGATAAATAAATTCTAATTCTTTCTGCTCAAGCATATTTTTAGCACAAGCCCAAAGAGCAAAAATGCGTTTACAGTTTGTTTTTTTGCAATCTCATTATAATGAATTGCTTTGTTTCTACAATTCTTTTTTATTTTTTATACTGTATGGAAAGTTGTCTTGTTTTATTCTAAGAATAATGTAAATGCAGTTAAGACTGGAATTAACCATACCATTTATTTATTTATCAAATTGTGTGACAATGAGCAATGTGTAATTGACAATATAAATAGAGAAGTTTTAAGAAAAATTGATAGACTGTGTAGTGGGTAATAAAGAATAGAGTAGAATGTAGCACACTTGGTGAGTTATGTTTGTAACTTAGTTTTGCTTCCTTTCATTTTGGTTACTTCACTTCAATTATATCACTAATGATCTGAGAGACTGGCAAGAAAGTTATTGTTTTTATTCTTTCTTTATGTAAATAATTCTAATCATCCATCTGAGAGATACAAAGAAGCAGGTGACAGACAGACAGGCAGTTTACTTTATCACACTTTTAAAATAACTAAAATATTGATTGATGTGATCAGCAGAGAGAAAGAAATTTTACTTAATGCTTAACTTCATTTAATGTTGTTCATATATTCCTATATTAACCCTTTAGCATTCATATTACTCTGTCAAAAGTAATGTTTAATTTTTCACATCTTTAATTAATCCTGTATTATCTTGTAGCTTTGAGATTTTGATGGTGTAACTGTTAAATTTAGAATGATATTGTAGAGTAGGTGTAAGAGGCCAGATATGGCCAGTTTAAATATTAAAGGGTTAAAGATTCCAAAGCAAATTTTTTAAAGATATTTCACCCTACACCAACTCCACCAGAATCATGAGTGTAGTTTTCTTACCTCTTCACATAAAGAAGAGACCACTCGACATTTCTTAAATCATAGGATAACATACCCTACAATAAGTATGGGATAACATTAGTTAAAAACAAAGCTTTTGTTTGATTGGCAACTGCTGTCATGGATGTATTGCCAACCTTGGTAGGATAAAAGACAAAATCTGTCTTGTACAAAAAATTATAACAATGATGCTTTCTAACACAGACACAAGAGGATTAGTTTATTAAATCAACTTCAAGCTTTGGTTTGAGTTTTGTTTTATTGGATTCATTCCCTCCTCTGTGAAATTTGAACTCAGCATGCAAAGAGCCAGGGTAAACATTGCAAGGCAATCAGTGTGGTGCTCTAACAGCTCTTCCAATTTGCCACAGTGGTTCAAAGCAATCTTTCAGATTTATATGAACGAGAGAAATGAGATTGTGTCCAGTTCCCAAGAGCATCAGTGACTAAAGTAAAGTGAAATAAATGGTTATTATTAAAACCAGGTCAGAAGACAGTTTACTGGAAGCTTACTTCAAACAACTTCAATAAAAGCTATAAAATTGAAGTACTGCCACTATTTCCTTATTCAACCGACATCTCCCTCTCTTAGTTGAGCTGACATGATTTTTTTTTCCCCCTGTTAATATCAGGAAGAGTCAAAAGCCTACTCCGATCCATTCGTTGATATGCATCACTGAATGGACTGGCTTGTATCTGTAATAGACAGCTAAAACTATTTATTAGGAGGAGAAAAGACAGTGTGACTAGGTTAATGTTTAGTCACAGTTTAAAGCTTACATTTAGGTTCAGACTTTGATCTATTAATCTGGTATCTTAATTAACTATGTTACTTGCTCAGGCTAGCAACTTAATTGGCCATAAGAAGTCACCCAACTTCTCTTCTGTAGAATTTACACAGTCTGTGTCTGTGTGTGCCCACGAGTGCATGTGGGTAATAGTGGATATATTTTATTTCTGATTTGATTTATTCATATTGTTTATTTGATTTGTTTAGAGATAGGATGAATGTGAAGTGAGAAACTTAAAATAAAAATATAAAATAGGTTTTATATAAATATTATTTTACTTTGATTTCAGTTTCAAATCTGTTGAGTTACTGGTTGGAAAATTACTATAAATGGGGATTAGTCTAGCTAGAAAATGAAAAGAAGAAAAAAATTGATTGGTTTCTTATCATAATATTTTTGTTGTGAATCATTATATCAAAGTTGGCTTCATCTCAACTATTGAGTGGCTGATGTAATCAGACTCTTTCTTTAACAGTCTTGTCTCTCTTAGTCTAGCTTTAAAGAGGGAAATAGTTTCTTTTTTTCGGATCAAAGAATAAATAATATAAACTAAGTTCCAACTAGAATGTTTTTCTTTTCTTTTTTTCTTCTTTTTTTTTGGTACAATTCCTTGTTTTTATATATATTTTTGCATTTAACTTCTTTTATAATTGTAATGTCTGTTGTTTTTATTTGTTCTGACATGGGTTAGATAAGTCTGCAGTCAAGTATCTCTTGGTGTATTCATAAATAACTCTGATCATTTATAAACGATATGGTAGTGAGCAATGGTTCCAATTTTGACATAATTCTAAACATAACTGTGACTGCAAGTAAACGGAAAGAAAAAGGAGGGCAGTAGCGCCCACTTTGAGAAACAATGCTTTAAAACCATTATTGTTGCTTTCCATTCACTGAGTGCAGAAAGATTGATAAGTCTGACTGCATGAAACTTGTACATATGGGGTTCTAATACTGATCACAAAAACACGCATGCATACATACATACACACACACACACACAGAGTTTTATAGATAGATTTTACAGCTTGAATGCTACCTGTTTCAGTTAACATCATCTGAAATGATTGATCCTCCAGTTAAGCTTTCATAACTTGCCAAGCATTCACTTCCTTTTGCTAGTCTTGAACAATGTTGATCATCATAATAATAATAATAATAATAATTATTATTATTTTTGCTACAATGCAAGACTGTTTGTTAGCGGAAAGGGTTATGCTATAGTCCGTTAAATAGCCCTGAGTATATTATTTGTATTTAATATATTGAACCCAGAAGAGTCAAAGAGAAGGAAACTTAGCCTGACTGGATTTAAATTCTGAAATGTTCTAGCCTCACTAAAAAACTAAAAATAGCTGTAACATGAAGTCCCATTCTCCCCCCCCCTCCCTCTCTCTCTTTCTCTTTCTCTCTCTTTCTCTCTCTCTCTCTCTCTCTCTTATTGTTAACTATATCAGGGACAAGCACCATACATTGCTTTATTATTATTGATGGATCAGGATATATGTAGCCTTTATCTGTGTTAGAAATTATTGCTAGGGAGGTGGATGGCACATATAGCAGTAGAATGCTAAACAAAATGTTGTTTAACAATTACACACATACCTTTGTTTTGAGTTCAAATCTCAATGAGGTCAACTTTGGTTGCCATCCAGCAAGGGTCAGTAGATTATTCAGTCATATACTGGGGTCAGATTAAACACCTGTTTCCTGCACTTTGAATTTTTGGCTTTGTGCCTAATTTAGAACCTGTTATTATTAATATGATGGAAGGTAGAACTTGCAGAGTGCCAATTACCTGGACTAATTAGTGACCTTACAATATTTTATTACTTTCTGAGTTAAAATTTCACCCCATTATCTGTGCTCATCAATGCAAAGGACACTAATCATCTGTTTGGCAGATACAAAGAAGCAGGTTACAAATAGACAGGTAATTTATTTAATTAACTTTATATCTTCCCCTCAGAAAACCCGACCTCATACCACTGTTAGAAATCTTTATCATTATTAGTATATAAGGCAGAGAACTGGCAGAATTGTTAGCATGGCAGGCAAAATGTTTTGTAACATTTTGTCTCTTTACATTCTGAGTTCAAATGCCACTAAGGTCATCTTTGCCTTTCATCCTCTTGGGATTGTTAAAACAAGTACCAGCTGAGCACTGGGTTTGATGAAATTGACCTTACCTCTCTCCTGAAATTGCTGGCCCTGCGTCAAAATTTAAAACCATTATTATTATTATTATTATTATTATTGTTATTATTATTATTATTATTATTGTTGTTATTATTTGTCTGCTGCTGCTGCAGCTAATGATGATGTTGGATCATTTGACAGTCCACAAAGGTCATCCACAAATCTTTATCTGCATATCTCCTTCTTTTGGATTTCCTTCCTCTGGATGGTGGTGATGCTGCTTTAGCGAAGGGTAAAATGAAGAGACATAATCCTAAACCAGGCTTTTGAGAATGTGTATTGTGCACACACAACGTATCGCCATGACAAGCATCTGACTAATTGCAGTTACTGTCACCATGTGGAGAATGACGAGGAGCTGTTGGTCGACAATGCAATGACAGTTATTTGGAACAAGGCTTATAACAGTTCTCAGTCATACAACTTAGATTCTATTTAATCCATCATTGCACCTGCTTTAGGATACTTAAACGATGAAAGCGTGTGTGTGTGTGTAATCTTTTATTAGCTGAAATTATTACAGAAGTAAAAGGGTTTGTATATACTCTGCTTTACATATTAAGTTCTCTTTCCCTCATTTGTAAAATCAAGCATCATCACCATCATCATTTTCTGTGTGATTTCTGTGCTTGTATAGGCTGAATAAATCATCACAATTTCAGATTTCTTATGTGGACTTGGAGGACCATATTTTGCTAACATTTTTGGTTCAGTTTCTATGGCTGGATGCCCTTCCTATCACCAGCTATTTCGCTAAATGTATTGAGTGTATTTTATCATAGCACCAGTGCTAGAAAGGTTGTCAAAACTAAAGGATCTGTCTTTATTCTAAGCTTTTAGTTCATTTGCCAATCATTTTGTAGGGTGTACTGGGTGCATTTTATCATGGTACCAGCAATATGGGTTTGTTTTGTATCCCACAAGACTAGAGTCCTTATTGTTCTGTGTGTATGTATGTGTCACTCTGATGTGTAGGTATTTGTCTGCTCACGGTAATCAATCAAAGCTGACCTGGAGTACAATAACAATTCACTTTAATGTATTTTATTAATAGTTGAAATGTTTTGTTTGACATTTTGTGCTTTGAATTGACACTGGTCTTTCAATGTGATTTGTAGAGATGCTACTAGTCTTAAGACAATTCCCTGTTTGTTATCTCTTCCCTCAAATACCAAAGTATCCTAATAAGATAGGATTAATAGGATCTCAACTAATCTCATGACAATTCCTTATTTGTTGTTTTCATCTATAACTTTGATAATTCTTAAAGTTTAAAAGGTTTGTGAATTGACATGGTTTAACCCAGTGTTTGACCAATCATGACCTTATTATCTCAAGAATTTCAAAGTTTTGACAATGCTATTTCCTTTAAGTTAGATTGTTCTAGATTATTATCTCTGCTAATCCACTGCTGTCGCTATACCATTTGTCTACAAAGTTTTTTGGGACCTTAAATCGTCATTTAAATGTTTTCAGTAAAGATAATAGCATAACATAAAATTGCCTTTTTTTTTTTCTTTCTTTCTTCATTATAGAAAAATATTAGATGCAAAATTGACAAATTTTAGAGATATGCTTATGAAAAGTATAATTGAATATGATGGTTAATCTCAAGCTAACATACTTTATACAAAGCAATGAGAAACCTAATCAGCTGATGAAATAAGCTTCCCTGGCTTTTTTAACTGCAAGATTTGATTCAATATTTGATATAATATTCAGTCTTGCTGAATCAACAGATTTAAGGTGGCATGCAGTGAGACTGAACCAGAAACCACATGTTGGGAAATGAACTTCTTAACTATACAACCATTAAAAAAAAACTAAAATGAAAATTAAATGCATCTATTATTTTCTATTTCCTTTTTCTTTTGACTTAGACAAAATTTTCCACAAAATTGACTTTATTGTTTATTTTTATCCTAAAGTTCTCTGACATTAAGATAATAGTTTATAATTATAATTGGGATGTAACAAACTTCCTAATTTGAGACAAAATTAAAATTAATAATTAAATACAATTCATGAACCTAAATAATAGTTTTTAGAAAGATAGATTTTATACTGAGCTTTTGCTTTCAGAAGTATCTCTCACAATTATTATTGTTGTGTTTTTAAATCAATTAGAATTCAATTTTTGGCTCTCTGATTCATTAAAATTTTACTCGGGCATATGAAGCTAAAAATGGATGCAATATCCAAAATCAGACATATCTGACAACCTAGTTAATTGATATTATCAATTAACCCTTCACTGAATGAAACGATCTATTTGTTTGATAAGAAAAACAGATAGATCCTGGTAAAAGGCCAAGAAAATAGATGAAGCGCTACATATTTGATAACTTTCATAAAATAATCGAAAGAGGCTGTTTTTTTTGGTTGGGTATGAGAAATATATAGGAACCCCACCACCTGACTCTCTATTATGTACCAGGTAAATCTCCTTCTTCTAGGTCTTGCTATCTACTTACAGTTAAAATAGAATGAAATATTGATAATTAATTGTCCTCCAGCATGGGAACAATGCAATTTTGATAACTGAATCTGTTTCATACTTTGTTCAATAGAAAGTTGTTTCTCTCAATCTACCTCTCTCATACTCTTTCACATTCTCTCTCTCATTCCTCTCACTTTCATCCCTCTCACTAATCTCTCTAATCCCCACCTCACATTAATCTACTAGCCACCTCCATCTACTCCAAATCTCCTGTTTAACCAACCTTAACTACTGTTGTTACTATATAAAGATAGAAGCCAACAATTACCTATCAATTCACCACTATACTGTTCATTGTATATAAGAATACCATCTACCTGATTGCCAATTTCTCATTCACTGATAGCCCTCTCCTCAGACACCATATTGCCACACCTAATTAGTTACCAGTTCACCCCCCTCTAACCTCTACTTTTCTCTCTTATTAATCATAGCAGTTTATCAAACATTACTCGTTCTCCATTGAAAACCTTCCTGTTTGCCCCAATCTATCCACCTGTTCTATGCCCCAATCTATCCACCTGTTCTACCTACCATCATATCTTTTCTAAGATTCTTCTACCCAGCATCACTTTGCTGTCTTCCATTTAAGTCTGTATCTCACCTCTAAAAAGTTGGCTAATGACTACAGTTTTTCTTTCTTTCTTTTTCTCTCTTTCGTTAGCTTCTTAGTCACAGATAAACCTATTTTCTGTTTTCCACCCAAAGGATTCTCCTGTTGTACGATAGATTTTTTTTTTTTAAGTTGCCAGAATAATTAGTGTAAAAAAAAAATGTTATGTCACATTTATTCCAGCTCTTAATATTCTCAGTTCAAATCTTACCAGGGTCAGTTTTACTTTTCATTTCTCTGTGGTCAATGAAATAAAGTACCAGTCAAGTGTACAGGGGTCATTGTTATCAACCTAACCTCTTTGCCTCAAAATTACTGGCTTTGTACCTAACCACTATTACTATTATTATTAAAGCGGTGAGCTGACAGAATCATTAGCCAGTAAAGTTAAAGTTCAAAGTCCACCAAGGTTGACTTTGCCATTCATCTTTTTGAGGCCGATAGAACAAGTACCAGTTGATCACTGAGGTCAATGTAAGTAACTTACCCCAACACTCCACCCCCGCCCGCAATTGCTGGCCTTGTGCCAAAATATGAAACCATTATTATTAATGCAACAAACTGGCAGAATTGTTAGCATGCTAGGAAAAATGGTTAGTGGCATTACATCTATCTTTACATTCTGAGTTCAAATTCTGCTAAGGTTGACTTTGCCTTTCATCCTTTCAGGGTCAACAAAATAAGTACCAGTTAAGCACTGGGGCCGATGTGATCAATTAGCCCCTACCCACAAAATTTCAGGCCCTATGCCTATAGTTGAAAGGTTATTATTAGTTTTTATTTCTCCATTAGTATTACTAATGACATTGTTGATTCATTATGGTCTGTCTTTAAGACAGCAAGCTGGCAGAATCATTAGCACACCAGGCGAAATGCTTAGCGGTGTTTCATCTGCTGCTACGTTCTGAGTTCAAATTCTGTTGAGGTCAACTTTGCCTTTCATCCTTTCGGGGTCAATAAATTAAGTACCAGTTGAGTACTGGGGTTGATGTAATTGACTTGCCCTTTCCCCCAAAATTTCAGGCTCTGTGCCTATAGTAGAAAAGATTGCGTTCTGTCTTTATAAGACAGTAGTTATTAGGAGTTTTATACTACAGACTCCTAAAGAAAGTCATAGATAGAAAAAGATAAACATAAAAGAAAAAAGGAAAAACTATGGAATGTTTGCTTGTACTTTGTAAAGAATTCCTGATTCTACTAGTCATCTTGGTTGTAGTCTCAATTCCAAGTAATGATATCATTTCCCCCCCAAGGCTTAGTCTAAACTCTCTACAGTAAATCATTTGGGATGAGAAAATAGGGCTGAACTTCTTTTTTAATTTAAAATAAGTATTTTATTATTTTTATTTTTAGATTAACATAGTTTTTCTTTTACATCTATTCTTTCTTTCCTCTCTTAGGTTTTGTTTTTATCTGCTAGTAATTTAGTGACCTATAGAAGAGTTTTTAGTCTTTAGCCTATAAAGTTACTAATTGTTTAACTTTCAAATAGACTTAGTTAATTATTTTTAATTAAAACGTTTTTTATTGTTATATTTGGGGATGGTCATATTTTTGCCAATTAACCACACACACACACACGCACACACACATACACACACACACACACACACACTATGAACTTGGTCTTCAATTCCACTTTATTATTCTTATTTTTGTGCCCTTTGTCCGAAATCTTTCTTTACTCAGCCTGTGACCTCTTTAGAGACTCCCCATCACACTTGTTTCCTCCTGTCCTGGAGGAGACACACAGCTTAGAGAGTCACTAAAGCGGTCACAGGATGTGTGACGAAAGATTTCACACAAAGGACACTAAAATAATAATAATAATAATAATAATAATAATAATAATAATAAAGTTGAAGTAAAGAATGGATATATCGTGCATGTGGTTAATTGGCAAAAATATGATCATCCTCAAATATAGTAATATGTTTCAACACACGATTTCAGATTAGGAATCATGCAAAACAAATACATAAATGTAAAAAAGTTGTTTGTTTTTGTTTTTACTAAAAACTGACAAAACATTAATAAACAGGAGGAATTTGTGTTGAATTAATAAATATCCTCATCCACTTTCTTTACTCACGTGGGTTATACAGTCTTTCACTATCTGAGTCTGTTCTTATCTAGAGTTATTGTCCTCCCTAGTCTGAAGACCGTGGTTTACTCGCATGGTTAATTTTTGGCATTAATAATGACTGTTTAAATTCTAAAATTCCTTCCATAATTGCAAAAGCTGCCCTGATGTTAAGGTACTGTACTATGCGATTCAACGGCCAAGAGGTTGCTGTTGTTTAGAAGTTCTGATTGAGCAGATCTATGATTAAAGATTTTCTAGTCATGACTATACCATCTTTTTAGGAGTATGTAGGACCATGTGTAATTTTCCTATTGAAAATGGAAAGATCTGTTTTGAGTGAGATTTGGTTTCTATTTTTAGTAGGTTGGGGAACCATGCAGATAATCACATTGGTGCATGCCAATGGATAAATGATTAAAATATAAGGCTATTACTCATAAAGCCACGAGTTCAGATTTTATCTATTATTATGTTGTTTCCCAGTACTTATCACTGTATAGCTACAATAGATCTACGCTACAGTACAATTACACTTATCATTAGCATCACCATTTTTACATCTGTTTTCATATGCTGTCATGGATTGGATGGGACTTTTGAAGGCAGTGTTTTATGGCAGGATGACCTTCATGATGTGAAATCCTTTTAAACAAATCTCATTATTGGCTTGTCATTAATGGCTATATTTAATTGGAACATATGTAGTGACCCTGGTCACTACATAAAACAAAAAACTGTTCCTACATGAAAATAGGATGGAAGGTGTTAATTTATATAGGAACACTTTAGTGTAGATGGTCTTGTCTCATAAAATCAGAGATTGGTCTCAGTCAAATTGGCATCAAAAGCGTTAAGGATTATAAAAAAGACATGCTAAAGGTGGGTGTACATCAAGATGGAAATAGTGTCTACACACCCCACTTTTTTAGTGCTTGTTTTAAATAATTTGATAGCAATTTTTCCATATCTTTGTTGTACCTTAAAAAAGAAATGATTTATTGATTTGACATTTTTGTATTTCAGAAAAAGCCACCAATGAAATGCGTACAACTGAAGACTGGGGTCTTATTATGGACATCTGTGACAAAGTCAGTCGGACTCCCAATGGGTAAGTATTTCTATTCTCTATTCTCTATTCACAGGTTCTTTTTTTTTTTTTTTTTTTTTTTTTTTTTTTTTTACTTCACGTGTTGCAGTTTGTTTTTGTTTGCTTTTTTTTTTCTTCTTTTTGTACACTTCATCTGAATGTATTTTAAAAGTATCCACATACAGATTGACATCCATTTCCAACAAGGTCAGCTTTACCCAGGGTTGATAAGTACCAGTGAAGTATTGTCAGTATCATCATTTAATGTCTGTTGTCCATGCTGGCATGGGTTAGAAGGTTTGACCAGAGCTGGCAAGCTGAGGGGCTGCACCAGACTCCAGTCTGATTTGACATGGTTTCTATGGCTGGATGCCCTTTCTAATGCCAACCACTTTACAGTGTGCTGGGTGCATGCATTTACATGCTGGCTGCATGGGCACTTTTCCATGTGCTTTTACTGTGGTCAAGTAAATCAACTTTACGCCTCTCTTCTGACTTTGTGTTTATGTAAAATCATTTTTCTACATTTGGGTTAAATGGTTTATTTGAATGAATGAATTTTTTTTTTCTTTCACATCTTGATAATTTCCCTTCTTACTGTTAACAAAGGCAACCAATTGGCAGAATCATTATTTTGTTTTGCAGGAATTGTTCCATCTCTTAATATTTTCCGTTCAAATCTTGCCGAGTTCAACTTTGTCTTTCCCCTATCAGGTCAATAAAGTCCCAGTCAAATACTGGGGTTGATTCCCCCACTTCCTTCTCTCTTTCTCAGAACTGACTGATCTGTGGTCTTATTGCTGATTGTTCAGTTGTGAAACAAAGAATAGATTTTGCTTTCCTTGTCATCATCATCATCATTTGTCTATCCTGCTCAAATAAATGGAAAAGCTGCACCCTCCTTATAGCCTGAT
The DNA here is from genome assembly GCF_001194135.2 of Octopus bimaculoides. Taxonomy (NCBI): domain Eukaryota; kingdom Metazoa; phylum Mollusca; class Cephalopoda; order Octopoda; family Octopodidae; genus Octopus; species Octopus bimaculoides. The sequence continues at coordinate 89,169,459 of NC_068990.1, read as the reverse complement.
GCTATGTTGGTTAAAGTGAAACCACAACTGGCAACTAAACTCTTTCACAGATTCTGTTGCCTACAAGCATGCATCTCTTCTGCTCCATAATGCTTACAGCATGTTTGTTTAATTTTTGTGTTTGTGTGGAAGTTGACTATGATTGATTTATGTATGTAAGGAGGCAGGGATGCTGTCCGTATTGTTTGTGTTTGTATGTGTATGGTACCAGTCCATGCTTTTGTGTGTATTGTACAAGTGTGTGTGTGTGTGTGTGTGTGCATTGCACCAATCTATGTTGTGTCAGTATGGAATGTGTTTGTGCTGTGTGTCTGCATGCGGGCTATATATTATTATTTTTGCTGTCTTAAGATAGTTCTGTATAATTATGTGTGTGTGTGTGTGTGTGTGTCTGTGTATATTTTAAGTTGGTTCACTGACCGATGTGCATACACATGTGCAATGTTGAGCAAACTATTAAGGACTGAAGTATTTTCAGGTCATAAAAAAATCATACAGCCTTTTGGCTTTGTAAAAGATGTAGGAGGTGGGTGATTATGAAAGGTCATTTTGAGATGTTTAGATTGTGTTGTAGATTGACATGTGTGTTGTTCAGTTGCTAATAAAGCAGTGACACCAAATGACTTGTCAAAGTCTAATATCATTGCTGTTGTTGTTGTTTTACTCGACATCGTTAATGACAAACCTGCGACTTGTGTCTCCAGTAACACGCTTCAGGTTTTTAGGTAACATGCTGACATACAATCATCATTTTACATCCATTTTCTATGATGGCATGCATTGGATTGGTCATCATGACCTAAGGGAGTTCTTCTTCAGAGTTACTACCTTCCTAGACATGTCAGAGGACCGCATCTCAATTGTACATTTTGTTTTTTGGCTTAGTTTTTACAGTTGGATGCCCTTCCTAACACCAACCCCTTTGCAAGGTGTACTCTACTGAAACACTTGTGAGGGTCCCTCTGCTCCTCAAGACCTCAGAGTTCTTGCTGCGTCAGTTCACTGAAGGCAGTGTGATCAAGCAAGTGAACAGCAGATTAGGATAACAGAAGAAAACGAGTCTGATGGATGAATGGAATAGAAATGAATGGTGATAGAAATAGGGTGACTAAAGTGTGGGTAAGGGCGAGGAGGAGAGAGTGGGGATAAAATGAGTGACCTGGGAAAAGGGAATGATGATTGGTACTGCAGAAAGGGTGATGTTTGAGGATATTGAGTACAGTCTGGTGGTGGGGGAGACCCTTGTTACACAGGTGGCCTAATTCAGTGTGTAGGAGAGAAGGTTAGCATCAGAAACGTGAGAGGGTCAGACAAGTTCAATGACCTCAACACAGGTAGCTTGGTAGAGTGAATAGATGAAAGTGGAGAGTGATAGAGAGAGATTAGAGGGTATCAAGGAGGAGCAAGCAATGATGAAATTTGAAAAATAAAAACAATCTCCTGCAATATCAAGTTCTAAAAAAGACAATCTATAAATATTTACCTAAAGCTAAAATACATGTAAGTGATACTCCAATAATTAAATTAAAATTTCATTGTGCCAGTCTAAAGAGATTCACCATCATTGAGTATACCTATGATCAAATGCATTCTGGATTTGAGTATCTCGTCTATTTAAGTTAACGTTATCTAATCTATTTAAGGATTACATTATCTAATATGTTCTCTCCCTTTTTAAGATTGTAGGATATAATTTGAGGGATATTTGGCTGACACTTTTAGCAGCTCATAGATTTCTGATGAATGATTATCACTTGTACTGAGTGAATTTTCAAAATAAAAATTATACATATAAGACATGTTACGGAGATGTACTTGCATAGTTAGTGACTTGATCTGAGATCATGTGCTGAAACAAAAACAATTGCAGCATGGAAGATGTTTATAAGCCATTTAAAAACACACAAAAACCACTAGATTCACTTCAACATTTAAATTGAATTTGTCAAAATATTTTCGTTGCTTTGAACCCATAACCTGTTCACTGACAAAATTCCATGCTGCATCGAATTGTTTATATGAGGCATGATTGTTTAGAATTAAAATTACCATTTTGCTGTGATAATCACTTTTATACTTTTATCATGAAGAAAAGGGTAGAATCTATGGCATTATTATGTAACTGAGAGGAGGAGGGCATAGGAATAAGTGACTACAACTTATGGGTTACTGCATTAGTGGAGTGATATATTGGGTTATCCTCAGACTGGAGACCAGGTCCAAATACTTGCAACAAAATGGACTTGGTTAAATGCATCCAAAAACCAGCTTGTGGTGTTATACTTGATAACATTTTAAGTGTACCATTCACATTGTATTTTAAATAAGTATTATGAAACTGTTGATATAACTAGACCTCTATAGACAGCTTCAACCCCAAAGAAATATTAAAAATAATGATATAAGCATGACTAAATAAGTTTGTACAAATGATAGTAGAGGATAACTTGATAGAACACTAATGGTCTTTAAATTATAGTATTGTGCTGCAACCTGTAGAACTTGTGCTTAAATCCTCTGCCAGCAGTTAACTTTAATTTTATATTTTCTCAGCTACACTTCAGTAGGAACGGCTTTATGATTATCTGAGAGTATTTCCCCGAGCTAACCTACTTTCTGTAATGGAGTGGGAATTGCAGTCATCTTTTTGTTATGCAACTGCAGATAAACACCAACCTTTAAGATGGCCTCCAGAGGCTTAGGAAATGTGTATTTTTATATTGAACTAAATAGCTAAATCTGATCATATTGGAGCTTTGTGATTAGATTTAACCAGCTATTAAGTCTCACCAGTTTCACAGCTTTATGAAGCTATTGTCTATCTGTGAATTCCATAGTGTTAAGTAAGTGGGAAGTATATCCAGATTGGATGTTGGTGTATTGTAGGTAGCTTTTTGGTGAGACAGAGTTGAACTTGGTGCTACAATCCAACAAAATATTCATCATTTCCACTCTTCTCAGCTATGAACTATACTATTTGGAGTAGCTACTTAAAGCAAGATAAATTCAGCCATTGAGAGTTGAGCATCTTCATCAAGGACTCATGCAGTACACATTACAAACCACCGGGCTTTCTATTCATTGTCTAGTATCACTATCGACTTTCCAATGTTCTATATTGTGAGGATGAGAAGTATTTTTTATAACAAAGCAGTGTGACTGCATGAATCAGATTGTGAAAAGTGTATATAATATCACTGAAATACTCACCTTCACTGACACCGAAAAGTAAAAGGCACAGAAATGCTACTATGAGAGGTTGCTGTAGTCTGAGTAAAGAAGTTCCTAGTGATCCAAGAGGAAGGAACTTGTTAAAGAAGACCAAGGAAGAAGTAATAAAGGCTGATCTCAGTAGGTTAAACTTCACAAAAGAGATGGCAAAAGGCTGCTCGGGAGATGTGTTGGAAATGACTCATTCAAGCTATACAAGTATGAAAAACAGTCAGAAAATGATAGCAATGATAAGAATATCACCATGAAGATGATTCCAATTTATTATGTATACCATTGTGTTTGCTTCCACTCTAAATTTTTGGTAAATTTTTGGAAAATACAGACTTTCTTTGTTCAGTTGTAGAATCGTTCTCTAAAAATGTTGATGCCAGAATTATCGTTTTATGTCTTTGTATCGTATTTTAATATTTTTCAGGCCCAAAGATTGTCTTCGTGCTATTGTGAAACGGATGAATCATAAAGTTCCTTTTGTGACAATGCAAAGTTTAACCGTGAGTCAAAGTTTCTACATTTAATACATGACACCTTGATCCAGCGAATCTATCTTTTATACTAGAGTAATGATGTTGTTGGTTTAACTAATATAGTGGTAGACTAGACTATGTTCAACTAATCCAGACTCTATCTGGGAGACTATGCTTTGCTGGTGAAGTCATCATAATACTGAAACATGGCCTGGGTTGTCTCCTGGATCAACTACCTCCAACCTTGTTCCCTATTCACCTCACCTTTGTACCCATCTCTAATCATCTGTCACACTCTGTATACTCTTGTAATCTTACCTACCCATCTTTTCTAATCCATATTCTCTCTCATACTCACTTTCTCTTATCCTGAAAGTATTCCCAGACACTTTGTCACTACCATCCTTATTTCTCTTTCCAGTCAATCCCACCCACCCTGATATAACATGAGGTAGCTATATATCTCCTCTGTAGCAAGACACCTGTTCTTGTCTCTGTACCAAATTTTAGTCTCTCAACTTCTGGCATAAAGCCACTTCCCTTTCTAGTGACCAACAAATTAAGTCTATCATCAAAGAACAGTAATGCTCCCTTTGAGTTTCTGTACAGTTTCCACCTACCTAATTTCCCTCGTATGGCTGGGGTCAACCCAAAGCTACTGTAGACATTTACACTTGGTAACTAAGCCTACTGAAGCTTCTACTCTAAAAAAATGAAACGGAATCTACAGATACTTCTTCACTCTAGAAGATGCAACTATTTTCATGAAATTCAAAAAGAATAAAGTTTATAAATTAAAATTATGTAAAAGAAAAAAAGAAAAATCTGAACCTCAATAAATAAAAAAACAACACATTTTTTAAAGAAATCAGCCCTTAAGGATTAAAGTCTATATCATCTTAAAGATACCTGCAGTTTTTCATCTCTTTATTTTTGTTTCTATTTCCAGCTTCTGGATGCTTGTGTAAATAACTGTGGTCGACCATTTCATTTGGAAATTTGCTCCAGAGATTTCGTGTCAGAATGTCGCAATTTTATTGGACAAAAAGTAAGTCTTTCGTTGAACATTACTCAATAAGATTACTAGCTGCTGTAGGTACTAAATGACTTGCTTTGTTTTAAGAATTTCACTTGTCTTGCAAAAATATCAGATTACCAAAAGCAAGGTCTTTAGAATTACTTGAGTCACATTTCTAACACCAAACATTGTCTATTGTCTTCAGTTCTTCCTTTAACTGAAGTTTGCTTTACGTGATACAAACAGTTTTTGACTCGTCATGATATTGTGAATGAGAAATGTCATAAGTCTTGACAAAGCATGGGAAAATAGGTTTGGCTGGAGATACCTTTTCAAATATGGTAACAAAAATCGTATAGAAAAATTTCTTTAGCAGTATATAATTATTTCAATCTGTAAGATGACTAAATATATCACTGTTTGGCACCTTGGGCAAATGCCATCTACTGTAGCCTTGGAGTGAATTGGAAAAACCATTGCAGAATATATATGTATCTAAATCTTTTGTCAATATGCATCAATGAAAGATGTGGCATCAAGAACAAAAAAAAAAGTATTTCAAATAAAATATCTTGTGTAATATTTGTTTTGCCAAACAATGCTTTATCACTCTCACTATCAGAAATGCAATGAATCAGTGATTGGCTCGTTGGTAACTTGTAACCAATGATGTTATTGTTCATCAAATAGCAATATAAATTCTTTTATTATTGTTGTTAGCATCTATGAGTATCTGTTGTCAGTTTTACTTAGAGAGACACGTGACTTGATGTGAGCTGATTGAAATAACAGGAGAAGGCCATATCTCGGAAATGATTTACTAAATCACACACCATAATGACTGTATTGTCTGTACTGTAGCAATGAGGACATATTGTTTCTGCATTATTTTTTAAACTGTTTGTGTATGAGTAAAGATTTTACTTGTAGTTGCAAAAGAGACAGACAGGACAGACTTAATTAGTGGAGCTCTAGTTTTGCAATTCTGCATTTTTAAGCGACCTCTCAGCAAAATTAGCATGCATCCTTTAATGTTTAAAGTAAAATGGAGGTTGTGATATTAAACCAAAAGATTACTTTGTTTTATTTCTAGCATAAGCTAAAAATACTCTAAATATCTGTTTTGTACATTTGTAACACACACAACCATCTGTTGAACATAAACACACACAGGCAAAAATTGTAAACAATTTTGGAAACGAACAATATTGAAGAAGTTTTCATCAACATCCCTTCTTCTTATTAAGAGAATCTGAAATATATATATGTATTTCATCTTGTCTGAAATAAAATGTTTGTTTCTTTTGTTTTCAGGCTCACCCAAAAGTAGCACAGAAGCTGAAGTTGTTGATAAAACGATGGGCAGAGATGCCAGAATTCAAAGATGAACCAGCTCTAAAGTAAGTCAAATTAATATTCTTAATTTCTAATTTGGGTTTCTCTGTTCTTAATTTTCATCCCTTGTGACTCCATTTTCTATGGTTATCGCTGGCAGTAGCTGTTATTAGCCCAACTGGGTAATTCTGACCCAAAATGTTCCAACCTTTGGTCGCTCTGCCGTTTTTATGTCCAGCACTGCATTATCCATTGTGTTTTATTTCAAGATAATAAGGTATAATCGGAGGGATTTGGCTACTATTTCTGTGGGGAGATGCACTGTCTTGCTGATGTTTTCTGCTGATAATCTTGAAGGAAATGTTTGTGCTTTTTTATATCAGTTGGGTTCCAGAGTGGAGGTTGATGCTGCAGACAGGAGCATTCTTTTCTTCTTTGTCTTCCCAATCTTCTGCATTGAGTACCACACTCCATTACATTTTGTATACATCTTTTGTATGGGAAGAAAATATTTTGTTGCCAACAGAAGCTGCTTTTTAAAAAAATATATTTTTATACCATTTATGCTACAGTAAATATATACTTTCATTAGGCCCAGATTCAGCAATAATTGTATCCATTCTCTAAGAAACATAGCTAAACTATTGTATCCAGCAGGCCATCAGTGCAGTCTATTGTCTTCAATTCATAGCTGCTGGTTTTGCCAGATATTCTAGTGTGCTGATATTTCTAAAGCCCTTTCTGTTGCTGACAGTATGCCAATGTCTTTATTGTATCTTCTGTGCACTTCAATATGCATTTTCTATAAAGTTATTGTGGGCTGCAGAGTGACAGGTAAGCTTGTGGTGAACTGAATGAAACCTACTTCTGCTTTTAGGAAGTGCCATAAATGCTGAAACAGTTATTGTTGTATTTGAATTTTCTTTTTCCTTGTTTTGTCTCCAATCATTAGTAAGTTGTGTCTCCGTCTTTGATGAATATCAGGCAATTGTAAGGCCTGTCTTGTTTTTTTTTTTAATTACATAAATTTATTGAAACTTTATTATTTTGATAATTCTCTCCAGCTTGATGCCATCGCTGTATGAAAACTTAAAAAAAGAGGGACATGACTTCTCCGATCCAGATACAGTGGTAAGCATTAATTTTCCTTAATGTTTCCTTTTTGAAATAACTTGTGCAATTTTATTTTAAATAGTCAGTTGGTTAAGAAGTTTATTTCTCAATCACAAGTTTCCAGGTTCAATCCTGCTAAGTGGCAACTTGGGCAAGTGTCTTTTACCATAGCCTCAGATTGACTTAAGCCTTCTGAGTGAAACTGGGATTGATGGAAACTATGTGGAAGCCCATCATATGGTTTCTTCCTGTAATTCAAAGGGGAAGCTTTGTTATGCACGCTGTGCTGCTGATTTTACAGAAAGATTACAAAATATATATATACAACAAGCTTCTTTCAGTTTCCATATATCAAATCCACTCAAAGGCCTTTAGCAGAATATTTTTGTCTTAGGACTGTGTAGTGGGACTGAACTATGTGGTTGTGTAAGAAATTTCTTAATCAAATTCTTGCATGTGTAGAGAAAATTTTTTTTATTTGTTAATTTTGTTTAATATTGGTGAATTATTTTCCCTGATTATATAACTGAAGAGGAAGAATCTTGTTTATACATTTCTTGTGTATAATATCTCATCACTATATTTTATTGTCAACTGCTTAAATTATAAAGATCACATGTAACTGTTAAAAGGTTAAGCAGCCATGACTTATTTATTTCATTGAAAACTGGTTTTTATGAGATTTAAAATTAGATGTGATATCAAACATTTGAGCTTTACAACTGCATTTTTCTGATTTGTGTCAAGCTTCCATTATTCATTTGCTTACATATTTCATTGAACAAGTTCAAAGCTTCTGTTTAATGTTTTTTCCACATAACTCTGGAAATTGATACTTTACAGCCTAGATATTGGTTACTTTGATATTATAAACTAAAGTACCAAAGTACGATGTAGTCTATTTGGTCATGAGTAAATCATACTCAAACTTTTCTGTCACTATTATGTTGTCCTTGTGAAGGTGCATGGCTCAGTGGTTAGAGCGTCGAGCTTACGATTGTGAGGTTGTGAGTTTGAATCCCGGACCGGGCTGCGTGTTGTGTTCTTGAGCAAGACACTTTATTTCACGTTGCTCCAGTTCACTCAGCTGTAGAAATGAGTTGCGACGTCACAGGTACCAAGCTGTATCGACCTTTGCCTTTCCCTTGGATAACATTGGTGGCATGGAGAGGGGAGACTGGTATGCCTGGGTGACTGCTGGTCTTCCATAAACAACCTTGCCCGGACTTGTGCCTGGGAGGGTAACTTTCTAGGAACATTGCCATGGTCAGTCATGACCGAAGGGAGTCTCAGATATTGTGTCCTTTAGCAAGGCTCAGTCTTCAGCTCATCTAAAAACACCTCTGTCACCCTTATTTTAGTTGGTGGTTAGAAAGGCATTCATAACACTCCCAGCAACAGTTCATAGGCTAATTTTTATGTCCTCTCACTCATCCTTAAAAACAAAAATCAAATGTAAAACTACTAAAATGTAAATCGTAAAACTTTGTCCTATTGTGTTAACTTAGGTCTAAGGTGTGTATTCAGGGACGCCAAAGAGAATGGAAGGAACAAATAGGTACAGTGCATCATGTGACCAAAAACAAAGAGCAAACAACAACATATCATGTGACCTGCAGATGTAATCAGAAACCACACAGTGTTATGTTTGCTCGTTACTGATATTTCAGTGTAATAGATGTTAGTTTTATGTCAGTTATTGAATACATATATTTAAGATAGAGGTTGTGTGTATTTTTATATCATAGCTGTAATATATTCACTCATTGAGCTGTTCTGAGTTTCCTTCAACATTACACTCATCTGACAGGACAAAGTGTATCATTATCTTAGAATTAAAATATAAACACACATACACATTAAATACATAGGGATGTCTGTGTAGTTAAACAGTTCACTTCACAAGCATATTCATTACAAAGAAGTTTAAAATTTGATTTTAAAACTGAAACTTGACAAGTTACAATTATGAGTTTTATATTCCTAATCCTTAGATGCATGTTTAGATAATCATTTTTTTCTTCTTTTTCTTTAACAGCCAAAGAAAACACCAACACTTATTTCAAATCCTGATGCTGTTCAAACACAACAGGAAGAAGATGATATAGCAAAAGGTTAACATTTCTTTATGTTGTCTCATTGTTTGAATATCTTAATAGACGGAGTTTTGGCATATAGGGAAGTTTTATATGTCCTTATCTGGCTGTAAAATAATGCCTCAATAATTATTTGTCTAACCTATGGTAGCATTGAAAAACATGTATGCATGTGTGTATATGTGGTTGTGTGCATGTCCAATGAATCTGTGTAAACATATTTATGTGCAAGTGATGCTCCACTGGATGTGCAATGTCAGTGTATACGAACAACAGGGTACTACTAAGGGTCCTTCTAAGGTTGACTTGGCTTTCCATCCTTCCTGACTCACAAAGTTCTAGTCCAATGTTGAGTTCAATATAATAGACTATATACTTCCCACCTAATTTCAGGCCTTGTATCTTTTAATAGAAATTATTTTTCAGGTTTTGTTTTGTGGTTTTGTTTCATCATAATTATGATGTTATACTAATTTGAGTAAATTCATTAATCAATTTTCTTTTTCAATTAATTGATTTTCATATGTTTTATATTTTTCAGCCATTGCTTTATCATTACAAGAAGCTGAAAAATCCAAAACTGGTGGTTCGTTATACCCATCAGCTTCCCCTGCCCTTAGCAGCAGTAATACTTTGCCCAAAAGCAAAGAGTATCGCAAAGTATGTAAATTTTGTGTTTGATTTTGTGTGTTTGAAAATAAATATTTATTCAGTCTCGCCTTTACATTTCCCTCTGTCTCTAACTGTCCACACTTTCTTTTCCTTCTTTGTCTCTCAATTTTTCATTTTTTGTTCTCCAGATTTAATCAAGTAGTTGTTAGAAAAATAACACACCAGATACTAAGTTCAAAGGTTGCTTGTGCCATTTAAAAGCCAAATTTAATATGTAGAAGTTACCATGTTTGTCTAGCCTGTTGACTGTTTTAGTTAGTTGATCTTTATGACGTTGCTGTGTTTTACATCTTGTCTGTCTGACTATGATATATATGTCCATTGTTAAGTAATGATCTCGAGAATAAGTACTCAATACAAATGTAGAGATCAATAGTTCATTTAGGCCAGTGAGTGGTCTGTTACCCTGGAGTTTGCGCCTTAACTTTAATGGTGAAAGTAGTGCAGTAAAAGTGTGTATAAATAGTGTAACAACAACAATAATAATAATCCTTTCTACTATAGACACAATGCCTGAAATTTTACATCAACCCCAGTACTTGTTAGCATATAAAAAATCCTCATCTAGACCTGATCCCAATGTTGAATGTTCAAGAACCAACTGAAGGGCAAATTTTCAATTCTGGGATCATCCTGATTTCAAAAGAGTATAATATGTCTATGGAGAGCAAATATAGACTGAGATACAGGGGTCCTAGACAAACAGAATTTTACATCTATTATTATGGATTTAGTTGTATTTTATTAGTTTTGTAGGGGTGGAAATTAACAAAATCTGTCAGCTCTAGTTTTTACTTAAATAATTTTATCATATTGCAACACTGCTGGGGCAACCAACCTATGTCTATACGTCACCTTGGACAATTAAGACATGTTTACATGTCATTTTGGACAGCTAAGACACAGTTGCATATGACCTTAGACAACTGAGATATGCCTACATGTCACCTTGGACAACTGGCATTTGTCTGCATGTCATTTTGGAGGATTAACATGTCATCTGCATGTCACCTCAGACAACTAACATCTATCTACATGTCAGTTTTACTATGATATTTTGCTTGGTCAACTGACATCACTTTACATTATGTTGTTTGCTAATCACCAATAATCGATAACTAAGATTTCTTTCTGTCTCCCTTCCTGATACAGGTGAGAGCTCTGTATGATTTTGAAGCAGCAGAAGATAATGAACTTAACTTTAAAGCTGGTGAAATCATTAGTGTACAAGATGATACGTAAGTCTAATTTTCCTTATTCTCTTTTTACCTTATTTGTCCCCTCATTAGAATGTCGTTAAATGGTTAAGGCGTTGGGCTCACAATCATAAGGTTGTGGGTTCAACTCCTGGATCAGGTAACACATAGTATCTTTGAACGAGGTACTTTATTTTATGCTGATTTAGTATGCTCAGTTGCAGATGAGTACGAAGCTAATGCAGCCCCGTCTGCCTTCTGCTGTCACAACTTAGATGTTCTTTTGAACTAAAGGATGTAAAGCTGGTTTTTATCAACTCTACAACATTTGAGAGACAAAGCTATATAAGCTATGATTTAAATTCAGAGTATAAAGGGATATATGAGGTCACTAAAATTAAGTAACTCAAGTTCTGAGATTAATATAACCAACTGTTGCCTCCTTCAAATTATGTAGCTTTGTGTTAAAAGTTATTTATGAGTTTGTGTTTTACATATCTTATGTTTCCTTGTTTTTATAGGGATCCAAACTGGTGGAAAGGTTTCAGTCACAGAGGAGAGGGGCTGTTTCCTGCCAACTTTGTTACTTCTAATCTAACAGCTGAACCAGAAGAGAGTACGTCCATTTATATATTTATCCCTTTTATCTATGTCAGTAGCTTGGATGGTGGGAAAAGCTTTTATTTTATCAAATTTCTAAATCCTATTGCTAGAGTTACAATTTTAATTCTTAAAGTAAAACAGAGTTAGGTGAACTGTATCATCCTGTAGTATCTACTTACTGTGGTGAGTTACGCCACCCTATAGTACATCAGTGGACTGTCATGGAGAACTAAATACTTTGACACAAAATCATGCAAGTGACATTTTAAGAATCTCTTAACTTCTCAGTTCTCCTTTGCTCTATCCACTCTGCCATCTGGCTTTCATCAATTCAATGCTGTATCATTCATATATATATATAATGTATCAACATGCTTAGAACTGTATCATTAGAGCTAACATGTTGTGGTGGTTGACATCACAGTATTTCGTCTCATGTTTGTGTTGTCTTTTTTTCAACTTCAGTGAAAGAGAAAAAAGGTGTTCAGTTCAATGAAGAAGTCGATGTGAAAGTTATGGAAACTCTTCCGGAAGAAGTAGAAGTGGATGAGGTGAATTTCTTTTCGTTTTTATCTCTAAATTATCAGTATCATCATTTAACAGGGGTTGGCATGGGTTGGATTGTTTCACTGGATCCAACGAGCCACAGGACTATGTCAAGCTCCAGTGTCAGCTTTGGCTTGGTTTCTACAATTATGATGATGATGATGATGATGATATATATATATATATTGCTATCATCATCATCGTCATCATCATTTAACATCCATTGTCCATGCTGGCATGAGTTGGACAGTTTGACTGGGCTAGTATGCTGGAAGGCTGCGCCAGACTCCAGTCTGATTTGGCATAGTTTTCTACAGCTGGATGCCCTTCCTAATGCCAACCACTCCAAGAGTGTAATGGGTGCTTTTATGTGCAACTGGCATGGGTGCCATTTGCATAGCATTGGCACAGGTGCCAATTTGCATGATACTGGTATCTGCCATGACTGCGATTTTGCTCAGCCTGATGGATCTTCTGAGGAATATAAGAGTAGTTTATAATTGGAGCCAGAAATTTTGTTATATCTAGAATCAGTTATTGTACTTGTGCAGTAGATGCAACACAAACCTTATAAAACATTTTGTCTGTTTGAATGTTATTGTCTAACTTTAAAATTTCTCTTTCATTTATTTGTCCTTGAACAGTGTTGTGAAGTAGACACAGCACAAACCTTACAAAGCCTTTTTATATTTTGTACTTCATGTAAATGTCTGTTTATATGTTACATTCTAACTTTGAAAATCTCTATTTCCTTTATTTTTCCTTAAACAATGTTACTACAGTCAAAGATTGACCAAGTATTGGCACTGATCCAGAATGCTGATCCAACAGGAGAAACACAACCAGATTCTTCGGAGTTATTATCTCTTGAAGGTAAAAATAAAAGCTTTTTATCTAAACTTCAGATTAACAGAAAATAGTGACCAAGATGTTGTGGAATTTATGCTTTCCTTCAAAAGCCTTAACTACCCGAAGAGAATGACTCCAATGTAGTTTATCACTAATATCTGATCCTGTATATAATACTCATTTACACACATGGACATGCACACACACCATACATGCATGCACACACACCATACATGCATGCATGCACTATATACATGCACACTCAGTTACTTTAATCTCTCTGTCTCTTCCACCCATCTCATCTCTTTTACTTGCCAGTGGGGAATGGAGATGTGGCTTCCCACAATCCATTTTTCACCTCTGCTCCTGCATCTCAGAAACACTCCTTGATTGTACCAATGTTTATGATGACAGCCCTAAAGTTTTAAGCCTAATAAGAAGTGGTGAGTTACTAGTGGTGGGTCATAGATTGGTACTTGTTTCCTGTGCTTGAAAGGCAGAAAGTTTGTGCGATTGCTTGGTGTAATTAGGTTATTCTCACTCACAGCTAGATTTTTCCACAAAAGAGATTAGCTGTCTATTCCATCACTCATCAACAGATTACTACAAATAATTAGTAACATGATAGGTGTTAGTCTGTGTTGCTTGATAGTGTTAAGTTGCAGGGACATTTGGATTTGTTAGCTGTAGATAGATGTTAACAGTAAATAATGTATTATGTACATATCTACCTAACTGCACATTATATAAAGCACACACATATACACATGGTGCATAAGATATTTGAGGGCAGATTTATGTTTATAAAATAACAGATAACTTTATTTATCAAAAAATGCTATGAGGATAAAAATAAACCTTCATTTCTATAATGTTACTCAATAAAGCCACCTTCAACAACTGCTTCTATATGAGATCTAAATCATCTTCATGCTCGAATCAAGTGGTCCTGGTTCCTTTTGGACATTACTCTGAATATGGCAAGACAACAACTCTAGCTATCACAACTGATTAAATACAACAACTGCAAAGACTTCTGTTTAGTCAAACTGAACATTCTGCAAGTCATTCTCTTCATTTGGCTATTTTTGTATCATTACACCAACTCCTCCACATGTAGAACAATAATTGAATGGAGGAGGTTGAAAGATATAATTGCAATAAAACAATATCAGCTGTGACATAAGACATAATCTGTGTTGATGTATTTTTTGCAGAACAATGTAAGATAATGGGTCCACTGATTGATGCTGAATTGGAAAGGATTGACAAGTAAGCAAGATTATATTTTTCAGCTTCAATTAATATATATACATATATATATATATATATATATATATATATATATATATATAAAGCAGTTTGACTCAGCTCCACACGATTTAAATTTCATGGAGTTGAGTCAAACTGTTACTAAATACATTTAACTTCAACCAAATGTCTTGAGTGCTACTTTTTCTTGCCTGTGTGTGTGTGTGTATGTATGTATGTACATGTGTACACGCATACATACATGCACGCACAGAAGCATGTTTCTGTGGTGAAGATGTTTGCTTTGCAACCACATGGCTTGCTGCTCAGTCTTACTGTGCAGCACCTAAAGCAAATGTCTTCTATCATTGTTCCAGACTGACTAATATCTTCTGAGAGAATTTGATTGACGGAAACTATAGTAAGCTCTGTGTGTGTGTGAATGTGTGGGTGAATGTCAACAGGTAACTTATCATGGTTTGAATGAAACTGTGATGATGCTTGTATTTCCTTGTTAACATTACAACCAGTCACTCTTCACATTCGAAGATCAGTGGAATAAAAAAGATCTTACTTGAAAACATGAAGTTTGGCAACAGGAAGAGCATCCAACCGTAAAATCCTGCCTTAAAATCAATTCTTGGCCAAACCATGCTAGCATGGTAAAACAGATGTTCTTGATATATATATATATATATATATATATATATATATATATATATA
>NC_068990.1:89100991-89153767 GCF_001194135.2 Octopus bimaculoides | reverse complement strand
ATATATATATATATATATATATATATATATATATATATATATATATATATATACATATGTATATATATATATATATACATATATACATATGTATATACATATGTACAAATGAAGTATAAGGAAAGGAAAAAAATTGTAGTTGTAGACGATCTTTAATTCATAATCCAGGTCTAATTAATTCCAAAAACAAAAATGAAAAGCTCTTCTTGAGATAAAAATTAGATTCTTCGTCAGGAATTACATATTGGTATGAATAATTATGACAAACAAAAATATATGACCTTTCATAGCCCAGACAGTATGAGTGGTGAATGTATATTTGTTTAACCATGTGGTTTCCATACGATTACAGCCATTTTGTAACCTTACAATGAAAACATTTCAACTCTTTTGTTTTTCTGTTGACAGGAAACACGCTAATTTGGTAGAATTAAATATGAAAGTGATGGATGCTTTACAAATGTACCACAACTTAATGAAAGAAACTCCTGTGTTCTATATGTCCCATCAACCTGCACCACAACAAGCCCCTAGCACTTATATTCCATCAGGTATCCCACAGGTAGGCATTCATCTTGTATTCTACTTCATATTAATCATGTTCACCTGGATTGTTTTTCAGAGGATTCCCATTGAATTCTATTCATTCTAGCTTTTAAAAGAAGTGAAATACCTTTAGTAGTCATATTTAAATTGAAATCTCAACCAGAATTTTGTTAATATCCTGGAATCATAACAGATTTTTAACAAGTCAACATTGTATAATAGTTTATGCAAAACCTTGTGGTTGTTTGTTGTATTCTGATCAATCACTTAATATAATGATAAATAGATGGGGCTATAAAAAGAGATTCTTTACATTCATTCATTTTGCTAGAAATAATAGCCAAATCTCATCACATTTTGTTATGACATAAAGAGATAATGTGGTCTTTGTATATCATGTATGAAAAATTACATGATGGCCATGGTTGGAATGCTTTTGATCATAGGGCTCCTTAATGAGACTTATCCTGGATCTAAACAACAACCAACAAATAAAAAATATTAAACATATTCTAAGAATTGACAGAAACACAAAGAGAGAGAGAGAGAGATAGAGAGAGAGAGAGATGTTGTCTAAGATAATATATTCGGCATTCACAGATTCCCTATTATATATTATTTTACTTATTTGTAATCTCATTAATGACATTATTATTTGGATTAATTTCCACAGCCACCACCTCAGCAACAACAGCAACAACAACAATATGCAAACCAACCTCAATACGTAAGCCCTGGACAGGCCCCACCTTCAATCATCCATGCAAACAATGGACCTGTACCCCAGGGACCAATACCAACTAACATGATGTCACAACAGCCAGCTCCAGCTCAGAGCTTAAATGGAAACTCCATTGTTGTATCAGCAGCTCAGCAGCTCTACAATGGGTAAGTATTCACTGACAGGATTCAATGTATTGACTGCCCAGAATTACAACAGGTCTCACTAGAACTGCAGCATCTCCTTCCCTGTAGTCATGTGCTGCTTTTTAATGACTGGTATTTGGTTTCCAGTAAATGATATCACATGGTTAAGATGCAAATTTGTTGGCACATTCTCAGATGATCCAGTTGTTATTCTTGACGGCTGGATGAACATCAGGCAGAGTAGAATAAAATGCAATACTCAAGCACAATGAAATGCGTACAGTGGTTTGAACTCAAGTGCTATGAATTGCTGATGGTTCAGTATATGAGACCCACTTGGTCATTTTGATTTTTACTCTGTAATGACCCAAGTATTGACTGACAGCCTTTCCCATAGGACAACAGTTACATTGAAACCAAAGCTAAAATTCTTTGAAGCATTTCCCATGGTTGTTGAAATGTGTCACACATGCACATCTGATTACAGCAATGACAAATTAGTGAGGAAGCCACCACATGGTCATTTGCTCTGCTGGAAATAGCAGTCAAATATCCCTCAATTTACACTCTAACATCTTAAAAAAGAACAGGTTGATTAACATGGGTTCCCTGCATTTAGTAAAACTTCAGGATGGTCATGGCTGGAATGCCTTTAATCATAGTTCTTCATGAATGGTAGTGACTTGGGAATAAACATCAGCAATATAGAAGTTTCAGTGAAATCGTTCTCAGCTGAACTAACACAAGAAAATTCTGTAAAGATGGAAAAACTAGAGAGTACAATGAGAAATTAGATGCCTATAAATCTGTTCATTTGTATATTGTTGGCACAGGCACAACTGTTTTTGATGTTGTTACATCATTTCTATTGATTACCATTCTACTATAAACCAAAAGTGGAATTTGTCTATCAGTAAACTAGACTAAGGTCAGTAAGGTTATGTTATGCTCTGGGGTGCAACACACTAGCTGAAATAATAAGGTCGTTGTAATTATGAATCCATCACCTTAATCTCATACATTGTGCTATATATATATATATATATATCGTTGATTATATTTAGGCTTGATAAACCAAACTCAATCAGTTCAGTTTTCAATTGATCACCGGGCACATTATCCCTGGATATGTAACTGGTCCTGCACTGCATTTGAACTAAGAACCTTCTTTTTCTAAAGTAAGAGGAGCAATATCTTTATCCATTGAGTCACAGTGCCTGAGACTCAAAGAGTAAAATACTTGATAACCAATCTGAGATCAAGACATTATCATCATTAACATCCGTTTTCCATGCTGGCTTGAGTTGGGACAGAAACAATTCATTCAGTTAAGGCGGTGAGCTGGCAGAATCGTTAGCACGCCAGGCGAAATGTTTAGTGGCATTTTGTCTGCCGTTAGGTTCTGAGTTCAAATTCCACCGAGGTCGACTTTGCCTTTCATCCTTTCGGGGTCGATAAATAAAGTACCAGTTACGCACTGGGGTTGATGTAATCGACTTAATCCCTTTGTCTGTCCTTGTTTGTCCCCTCAATGTTTAGCCCCTTGTGGGCAGTAAAGAAATAAGAAACAATTCATTTAAGCTAGACATTTTGATAATTGCACGAAACCATGCTTTGAACTGAATTTCATAGACACACACACACACACTCTTATTTATTTGTGAAGCAACAAGATGTTTGTATGAATTCTACTAATTGTCAATTCTTACGTTTGTTATCAGAGTAACAGCTCCTGCTCAGAGCAGTATGGCAACCTACGGACCAACTTCAGCACAGTTTAATCCCCAGTCAATGAACAGTATGTCCTTACCCCCAATGGATGCCAATTACGGACCACCACCATCGACTGGAGGTGGAGGAATGTCTTATCAACAAGTACCTCCTCCACAACCTTTGTTGTGATCTGCTATTGCCTTGGAGACAGATGGGGGAGCAGCTGTTGGCTTAGGTCAGTGTTGACAGAAAAGTCATGATTACATTACTTTCAACAAAAACAAAGACAAACAAACAAACAGGTCTTAAGAATGGCTAAAGTAAAGAAAAGAAAATTTGTTATGATTCTGATATTGTATCTTTTTTTTTTTTAATTTTTTTTTTTTTTCTGAAGACTGTTGTTGGAAACAACTAAATTATGGAATCGTTAGTACTGTGATATGCCTCTCTATGGTTAATAACATAACTGTAGTGTTTAAGGCTGGACTTGTGGTTTTGTAGACATCAGGTGATAACTGACCAAGCAAACACTCTGCAGAACTAGCAGGCTATTACTTACTGTAGTAACACTGCACGTTTGTTCTACTCCTGCTTCTTAGCTTGACCACTTAACTGTTTCTTTTTTTTTTTTGTTTTTGTTTTACATTGTTGTTTTTTTTTTTAAAAAAACTGTGGTCACGGGACTCCCTTTCTCTCTCTCTCTCTTCTCTTCTCTATCTCTCTCCCATATCTTATGTCATGTGAAGTAAGGCATGGATTAAACCTAATTTGTGATGTCTGTCTGCATATGGATACGAATAGTTTGTTTATTTTTACCTTCTTCCTATGTGTGTGCATGCTTGTGTGCGTGTGTATATGCATGGATGTGTGGATGTGCATGTGTGGTTTGTGAACTGCATGAATGTTCGCCATGATGTGTAAGAAAGTCTTATATTCTAAAGACAGCTGACACAATGTTTTTCTCCTCTACATTCAAGTATCACACAAAATATTTAGTTGTTGTAAAGAAAGAAAGCCTAACTCATTGAAACTAATTGAGACATTTTCTGCATAGGAATGGCAGCTTTGAGGGTGTTAGTTGATTGCATGCCATCTTATTTTGCTGTGATACTTACATTTGTACCCACAGAAACAGATTTCGAAATAAAAAAGTGAAAACCGAAGTCTGAAGCTGATATTAAAACTGAACATCTGTAGTATTGAGTTTGTTTTTATCTGGCAATATTGATACTGGTAACCAGAGAAAATGAGAATAACTTCCATTCATTATTTTACATTAGCTTTGTATCTCTCTCTCTCTCTCTCTCTCTCATATGTATCTTATATATATATATATATATATATGTGTGTATATATATATGTGTGTGTGTGTGTGTGTATATATATGTATACACACATGCACACACTGATAATTTATCATATATATGTGTGTGTATGTATATATATATATATATATATATACATACACATATGTAATCTATCATATATATATATATATATATATATATATATATATATATATATATATATATATATATACACACACACATATATGTCCCTGTCATCTCTCCCTTTGTTACTCTTTACAATTTCATTGACATTTCATTGACATCGACTTTACAACAATATTTTATATCAGCATATAAAACTGCCTGCCCTCTAATGCCTGCTTCTTGGCTTTCATTACCTGGCTCATCAGTAGAACAAGTTAGTTGAAATACTGTAATGTTCTAGAAAGGTTATTTTTCATACTCGTATTGTCTAGTTCTCAACTACCATTTATCAAGTCAAAATTTACATCAGAACAACAGTCAACTTTTTTATTGTCATTTAGTCTATTTTCTGTAACCATTTTCCATGTCTGCCTTAAAATAACTAGAAGTAAAGATAGACAATATATTTAGAAGCCGTGTATATTTTTTGATAGATGACAAAGTAAGATATTTATGTAGGTCTTGTAAATAACTGGCATGTTTTGTATTGATTAAAATCACAGATGAATTTATTGTTATTCTAAAGCTGGCTGGTAGACAGACAAATCTAACATATATATATATATATATATACACATTAGTATATATTAATTCATATATATATATATATATGAAAACTATATAGACAATATTCTTATAATAAATCAACAAATAAGCTTCATTCAATCCTTTAATATTCATGACATTAATGATGATTTTAGATATGTGGATATATCTATGATGGGAAAGTGATGGAATGCTGCAACTAAGAAAAAAACGTGACCTTCTGTGTGATTTGATGAAGGTTTTCCTGCTATTGAGTGTATGTCAACAAGGCCTGGTTGGCCAGTTTAAACAAATAGCACTGTCTTTATGATCATTGGATTTGGATGATTTCAATATTAATGGGTCAAATTGTCTAGTCTATTACAATTCTAATTAGGTTTATAATTAATTTTCCTAGGCAATTTCAACCTGAATATATTATAAAAATACAAACTACTAATTAGTACCTGTATTACTTTACCAGCTGTTAATATTTTTATATAGAGTGAGTTATTTATTTCAGTGGTTTCCCTCTATAGTAAATGTGTGTATGTGAGATTTGATTTTTGAAATCTGTTAGCTGAAATGTTGACTCTAGATTTTGAGACAATTGCTCAAACATGTTCCAACATATTCATATTCTTTGCAAGCACACATGTACACATCACACTCATAAACAAACACTGTATTTGTATGCCAGCAAATACATGCACACTAACGCACACGTGTGCACATGCACACACACACACACACACACACACACTATATTTGTATGAGAACATAACAAAGATGTCAAATACTTGTTGAGAGCTATCTTTTTTTTCTAATGTTCTTTCTGTTATCGGAGTAAAACAAGCCTGGTTTATCACATTCTTTCTTGGTAAACCTTGAAAAGAGAAAAATATTACTTGTATTTTTATTTTGTTTTATTTATATATTTATTACCAATAGATATTTGCCTCTCTCTTCTTGGTAAAATTCTCTTGAAACTTTGCTTATATTCCTCAATTTTTATGTTTCTTAAGTCATTAAAGATTCCATTTTATTTGATGGTTATATATCTTTTTTTTTTTTGTTTTGTTTTCATATCTACTACCAGATTATCTTAATGAAGAAATTTCAACCAGATTTGTGGACAATTTTTACTGTTATTACATTTGAGTGGCAGAAAAAGCTTGCAATATTTGTTTCGTCTCTTTCTGTTCTAAGTTTTAATCTCAGTCATTGATTTTGCCTTTCATTCTTCCCATGTCAATAAAATAAGTACCAGTAATATACTGATAGTTGATTCAATCATCTACATCCCTTCTTCAAATGTGTGTGGTCTTGATCCAATTTTAACAGTTATTCTCATTTGGCAGAATTTGGTTGAGCAACTGTCATTTAGTGTTCAATCACAGTGCTTTACATTCTCACTTCATATTTCAGTTCGACCAACTCATTATTTCTCAATGTAGTGTCAACAAAATAGACATGGCATAAACTAGAAGCAGCTACAGCTTGGCCTGATGTCTAAGTTCTAAATTCAGATCCCACCTAGGTCAATTTTGCCTTTCATCTCTCTGGGGTGGGTGAAATAAAGAACCAGTCAAGTACTGGGAGCAGTTTGATTAACCCCACCTTCCAGTAGTAGAAACAAATCACCACTATTGCCATTATTGTTTACTATACAATCAGTGTAGATTGGGTTCTTCCTCATTTGTCATTTATGGACTTGTGAGAAGTAAAGATGAGGGATGTGCCACCAAAAATAAACCTAAGATGGTTGGCAGCAGTTATTATGACCGATGAGAAGGAAAAGATGACTATCCTGGAGGTAAATTGGTTGTGCCATGAAAACTGGCCTGGTATAGGAATGGGGCTCCTAATCCAAATCAGTCTGAAAAAACTCATAACCTGCTTCCACAAACAAAAGAAAAGCAGTCTCCAAGCAATGGCCTTCCACTCTCACTATTAACATACAAACACGCACACATTTACAAATACTTTACCTTTAACCACACACACACCCCATCCTAAAACTTCTTTGTCATGTGACACTGTTACAGAATCAATGTGAAGAGGGAAAGAATAGAAACAAAAAATGGTTGTTCCTGGCCAAAAACTGGAAGATTTGATAAGGCAGCAAAGCTCATTGAGTCTTTCCTCTTGAACACTACATCCGGTGCATCTTATATTTAGTTTTCCCATCAACTTATGTACTCCATTGTTCACGCAGACTGGCATTACACGTTCAGCTCACTTCATTTCTGTCTAGTCTTCATAAATCCTTTTCATTCAAAGCATGTTTTGTTACCATGCAGCATCACACTAGCATTATGCAATCTACCCTTCACACTAAGAAAGAAAAAAAAAATTGTTGCTACCCGAGGTTCGAACTCTCTGAATCTTGTCCATTCCATTCTTACTTTGCTTTCAGTACACACATCTCTGCTACTAATTAAGTCACCAACTTTTTCTAGGAAAACATTGGGCAGAGTTCAGTGTTTATTCTTACTCCTAACTATTCCTGCTCCCCTGTCACATTCAAAGACTACCTTCTCTATCGTCCTTCCTATGACCCCACTACACTTCTTGTCTCTATATCAAGCACAATCATGTCCTTGATGGTATCACAGTCCTATCTTCTTTCTATTTACTAAGACTCAAGTCTTTGTTAAGTTAATTTCAAGGCCTCTTAATTCTAGATTTTGCTTCCTCTTCTGGAATTTCATCTCTGAATCTTCTAGAAGAATTCTGCTAGAAGAATTAAGTCATCTGCATACTGAGTTCCCACAGATAGCAAGTCTTAAATTTCTCTTATGGTTTACTGGACTATTGGAAAACCAGAAGGTATTGGGGACTGTGCCCTAACAGACCTTTGCCAGCATGTTAAACGGATGCTGAATGCACTCTGTCGATGGCTTGTACAGCTTCATAAGCTATTCATCTACTGCTAATTACCTTAATAGCCTCCAAATTACTGTGTGGAGCTCTGTCAAAGGTCTTATCCAGCTCAACAAATGTTAGGTATAAGGTTTTACCATGAGTACTTCTGGGAGTTGCCTTACTAGAAAGATGACATTGGTAGTATCTCTTCCTGGCTCAAAGCCAAACTGCATCTCCCCAATACTAAGTTTCTTTGTAATTTATTGTGCTATAAATCTTTCCATAACATTAATACCGGGTCCAAAAATTTGGTGTTTCTCCCTAAAGCATCTCCTTGTAGCAGCTAAATGATGCTGCTAAACCAGTTGTTGGATCTGATACCTTTATTAACTATGCCAATGACCAGTCTTGCCCTACTCCACTAAATATTTTAAAAATCTCGGCAACTATTCCACAAAAGGAAACGAAGAGACTTGTTGATTTCACTGTTGCAAATAGAAATAGGAACCGATGGAATGCCTTTGAAAAACTCGTCCCCAGGACACTACCAAACAGATTTCTGTTGAGGATATCAAAAGCAGTCCACTTGTCTCTAATAAGAAAATTCCTAAGTATTGTTGGAATTTTCAGTGAAAAGGGTATAAAAGTCTTTTGAAAATGCTTTTCAAGAAATTCTCCCCCTCCTTACATTGAGAAGACCAGGCTAACCATCTTTTTTTAAAACCAAAGTAAGTGACCTCTTATTTCTTTTCTCTGACCAACACATATTGTATAAATGTATTTCGACTGGAGTTTACTTGGAAGAAAGGTTACAAAACCAAGATTTTCAGGATGCATACGCTTATGCTGGTATTCAACAACTACAATATGCACGCATCATGTTATTTTTCCTGGATCAAGTTGTTGGGTTGTCATGTTTCAGAAAAGTTTGGATGTCAAGATATAAATGATCTAGCTGGACCTTGATACTAAGTTGGCAGTACTGAATACAAACGGTGCAGGTGGTAACTGTGTCTCATCAACTGGGATAGGGTGACCAGATATCTTCAGGCATGTAGAAGTGTTCTTGTGAATGTTCTGTTCTTTAGTACTAATGAAGGACTGGCTTTTTAGATGCCTGATAAGAGTGAGTACAGATGTTGAATAGGAGTGGTAAAATGCTTAGCCAACTTTCTCAGATAATTCTGCCTGACAGATGTTGGCTTGGTTTCACAAATTCACCGTTGTAGATGTGAATCAACTTGAGTCCTCCATATTATATCTAGATAGAATATTTGTTAGATTAGTGAATAGAGACAGTGTAGGGCATCAACAATTTCAAGCAGATCATAAATTTGTAATCTGCATGGTTAACCTAGATAGGATACATAGAAAGAAACCCAACTCCTAGATGTTGAACATGTTCCTGGTGCACAAAGCCTATACCTGGATTAATGAATTAGTTAAGCAGCAGTTGATGGGAGCAATCATAACCAATCAGTGGTGAGATGCTCTAGAGAGTGTAATTAGAGTAGAATCAGATTTAATGAAGAAGTAATAATAGAGTAAAAAAAAAAAAGAAAAAAATTAGAAGAAAGCTAGTCAGCAACTTTTAAGTGCTTATTAAGAAAGACATCACAACCAAAATGAAAATGGCTCTACCCTGTTTCTTCACTGAACAACAAAACTTGTATTGTCAGAGCTAGGGTGCATACTCTTAAACATGAAGGAATGAAAGCTGTTTGACGAGTGGTCGATAGATGCCTGATTTTACAACAATTTAGTTTTTGTTAGAGCAATACAGGTGCATGCTACTTGATATTGTACAGATGTGTTTAACTTACCAGTGGCACTCTACTCAACTGTATTGGGAAAGCAATGGATGAAAAACTTTACTGGATTTTAGTGCCTTCTTTGATAGCCTGCTGTGGCTCTCAGCAGAAGACCCCAAAAAGCTGATAAAGCAGCTGGGATATGGTTAGTTGCGTTTGTGCAAAGGGCCAATTTTCTGGTTTATATGATCTGCTCCTTGAGCATTACATATACATGTTGGACTTACATCTTTTACTTATTGTACAATTACATCTGTGAGCCAGAGAATACTGCTACGGAAAGATGTGAACAAAGGAGACATTATGTATAATTTTTCTGCCTACAACTCTACTGGGTACGGAGTTTAAAATTTTAGCAAAGGCATGTGTAAAGAAGTTGGTGTTAATGTCAGCCGTGTGATCAGAAAAGCACTGGTCTATGCAATCTTAGGCAGATCTGTCCACAAAAGTCTCCATCTGATAGGATAGATCTCAAAGAAAGTGGTTAACCTAGCTTTGGTTGGGCTCTATCCTTTTAAAACAATGAAAAGCTTTCAATATGCTCAACTATTGCTACTTGGTGGTTGTCCACATTAAAACCAGTTTCAGTTCTGTTTTCAAGGACTGGATTATGTCAATGTACAGAAGTATTGAAATGGTTTCAAATCAAATGCTAGATGTCTCCTCTCATCTCTTCTTTATTTACTGACTCTTGAGCCACTTCTGTGGAAACTGCTAGTGTTAAAGGACATCCTGTTTGAAACGGGACCTGGAAGAGCTATGTCAGCACAGATGATGTCACTATATTTATAGGCACCATGCTAGTCAAACTGGTCAGTACTACTTTAAAAAAAAATGAAGTGGTGACCAACAGGTGCATGATGTTACACGGGATCTAATTTAGCCCTGACTGCCTGGTGGATAGAAACTGGGACATGGTTACAAAAAAGATGGCCAGTCTCACCCAGGAATATGTGGGTCGAGAAAAAGCCATCCTTGAAAGGGTGGGCAGAATTGGCAAACCTGTACATCACCTCCTTCATATTGTATGCTTATATACACAGGTTGTTTGGGCTAAATTTGACAATTTACATAAAAGGAAAGAAAATAATATCCCATCCAAAAATAAAAGTTTTTTTTTTTAAATCTAAAAATATCAACTAGATTATGGCTGTGAAATAACACTTTCCTCAAAGTAGTAACTTTCAGCTTCCACTTCAGCCTCAAGATGGCTCTGGAACCTGGAACATGCATTCTTCATTGTGTCCCTGGGAAGATCTTCAAATGCTTCCTTGATTTTGACCACCAGCTCAGCCTTAATGTTGCAGGCAGAGCGGTTGGTGTCTTTCTTAACCATACCCCACATAGAGTAATCCATGGGATTAAAGTGAAGGGAATTAAGAGGCCAGAAATTGGGTCTGATGAAGTCATAGAAATTCTGACAACTACTTCTGACTTTTTCTAAAGGTATTTCTTTTATTCTTTTACTTGTTTCAGTCATTTGACTGTGGCCATGCTGGAGCATATATGATGGGCTTCTTTCAGTTTCCGTCCACCAAACCCACCCACAAAGCTTTAGTCAGTCTGAGGCTATAGTAGAAGACATTTTTCCCAAAGTGCTATGCAGTTGGACTGAACCCGGAACCATGTGGTTGGTGAGCAAGCTACTTACCACACAGCCACTCCTGCTGAATCCACATACGTAGCCTTCCAGAAGCAACACTCTCCAGCCAGGGTTTGACTACAGTCTCTAGCAGCCTTAGCCATCTGATGTAAACCTAAGGCCCTGTTCAAATATGTGGGGCAGTATGACATCACCCTCACTGGAGATGCACCCAAAGACTATCACAGTTTGGGGGAACATGGTGAGACATTACGTGAATTTTTGGCAAGCCACCTGTTGTTCTGGGTATTGTACAACTGGTCCTGGCAGTTCTTTTCATCTGAGAACTAGATCATCCCCAGCTCAACAGGATGCTTCATTTTGTCCAGGAGTTTCTTTGCTTTTATCAAGTGGATCTCCTTGACCATGACTTTCAGAATTTGTCCCTTGTGCCTTTAGTACAAGTGGTAATGAAAATTCACATACAAGGTCAGTTTCATAGTGGTGACTCCAACGCCATCTCTCTTCCCAAAGCCTGGATTCCCTTGCTCGGATCTGTCATCTGTCCTGCAGTTGCTGGACAAACTCCAGTGTTTGGACGCAGTCAGAACACCAGCTGTGTTCTTTGTCACCAACTGCTGGCCACAGCTTTGTAGTTTCTGTTGAAACTGTCCATGTCATGTCTTACAGCCTTTACAGTGTTCATAGAGCATTGAGCAGCAGTCATGATGTCGGCATTTTGATTCCATGTTTGAAGCAGTTGTACCACTCCTTGATCTGAGTTTTGCCCATGGCATCATTGCCAAAGGCCTGCTGTATCTTCTGGAGCATTCGAGCTTGAGTATCACCCTGCTGTTGGTAAAACTTGATGCAATATCTCTGCTTGAAGTGTTTGGTGAAAGCAAAAATCTGACAAGCACGCACTACACAGCTATACTCCAGGCATAACAGCTGGGAACTAAAATTTTCACGCAGGCACATGAAGGGTGGAATCACCACATACCCAAGAGATTTTTCCCACATGGTATTAGTTTTGAATGCAGCTTATATATATATATATATATATATATGAAGTAACAAACTGAAGAAAACAAATCCTTCAAATGGGTGTGTTAAACATCCAATTCACTGGTACGTCCGTTGGATACCAGCCATCCTTTCACATAGAATTTTATCTTTTTCTAAACTTTGACCCTGAAGTGACTTTATATATAATAGAACTGTGACTATGTATATCAGAAAAAATATATATAAGTCGAAACAATTTGTTGGCCTTTTTATGGTTTTTATAATTATTTATGTTATATAATATTATGTTATATTATATTCAGTGTTTAATGTAATATTGTAATTTAAATAAATTATTGGATTGTCAATAGTATATCTGTATATTTAATTTATCTTTATATATATTTAGGTGGGGGTGTATATGTACTCATGTAATGCATGCATTATCGTTTTCAACATCTTTTAACATCCATGTTGCAAGCTGGCATAGATTGGATGGTCTGACAGAATCCAACAAGTCCAAGGAGTGCATTGATCTCTAATGTTTTGGCATGGCTTCTATGACTGGATGTCCCTTTTTTAATGCCTAACACTTTGCACAGTCTACTGGGCGCTTTTTCGTAACACCAGAAGTCACCATGCTGCTCACAAAATTAACTGAGTGGGGTTACAATAGAGAGGGTGGTGGGTACACCTTGCAAGAGTGTAGTGGGAGACAGATGTGGTGTATAGGGAGAGTGAGAAATGTATGGTAATGATGAGGAAGAGATAATTGGGTGGTAGTAGAAAAAGATGATCGATGTAAAATATGAAGATGACAATATTAAGAATAAAAGATGGGTGTTAAGTGAAGTGGTTCCAGATAGTGTGAAAGATAACTGGCATCAGATTCTGATAAGACCTTTCAATTGACTTTTTAACCAGGTCTATCACAACTTTTCTTTGGAGATCCTATCCTAAAAGTTGGGATATACTATTTCAAGAATTTGAATGTACTGCTTCAAAAAGCAATTGGTTCCCATTTGAAGGACAGGAGATTCTTTTTTTTAAAGACTTACCTGCTACATTGAACAAGTTCACTCAGTGGTTTATATCTATTTACCTTAAAATTTTATTTTGATTTTGAAATCCAGGATAATTTTAAAAAGACAAAACAAAAAGAACTTAGCTTCTTTATTTTTTTCTTTATTACAAAACTGATTTTCACTCAATATCAATGCGTCTTTTTTTCTTTTATATTTCTGTTTATTTAAAATGTCGTTATTTTGTTAATTTTGTTGACAAGAGAAGTGATCATTTGTATCAAAACCTTGGTTATTTGCATTTATTATATTTTTGTTAATTTTTTTCAGACAATAGTTTGTTTTGTTTTTTTTCGTAAACAGTTGAATTGACCATAATATATTGCAGATATTTAGTCTGGCATACTGAAAAATGAAGAACCAAATTGATATCTTAGCTTATGTTAATGTAGTAGATTGACAGAATCATAAGAGCACCAGACCTTGCACTGTTTAAAAGCCCCTTTACATTCCGACATCAAATCCCACAGAGGTTAACTTTGTATTTCATTCACAGAATTGATAAAATAAAGTGTTAGTCAAGTACTGGGGTTGATTTAATCCACTACATCTCACCCTCCCACACATCTGTGGTCCTGTTTCAATGTTAAAAAGTGATATTTTAGTATTGAAGCAAAATGAGTTTAGCCACCAAACCAACTTCTCGAATGTATGTAGTCTCACATATTGCCAAAACAACCCTGGAGATTTCCAAAATGATACATAAGGATATAAGAGAAGCAAAAGAGATTGTTAGAATAAAAATAATTTCTAATTCAGATACATGGACAGCAATTTTGAAAGCAAGTGGCTGTTAATTAAATACATCCCTAGTTCTTGACTAATACTTACTTTGATGACCCCAGAAGGATGAAAGGCAAAGTTGACCTCAGCAGGATTTGAACTCGGAACATACAAAGGATGAACAAATACTGCAAGGTGTTTTCTCCAGCGCTCTAATGATTCTGCTGATCCACCATCCTGATAGTGATGATAATAACATTTGTTTCTCATTTAAGCATAAGGCCAGCATGTCTGTTAACATCAAATGGTCCCCATACTTAATTGATACTTTATATTATCAACCTCAAAAGGATGAAAGGCAAAGTTGACCATGGCAGGAATTGAACTCAGAACATAAGACATCATATCTGATGATCTCCTAAATCTGCCAACCAACCATCCTTGTAGTGATGATAATAAAAATAATTTCTGATATAAGTCACACAGGAACAACACATTTTGTGGGGGGTTATTGTTGATTATATTAAACCACAGTATTTTGCTGCTATTTTATTTTATCAGTCCCAAAAGGATGGAAAATGGTTTGGAAGCAAGGTAGGAGCTCAACTTGTGAGTAAATATTTCAAACTATTGGCCTATCATCATTTAATATCTGTTGTCCATGCTGGCATGGATTGGATGGTGTGACCACAATATTAAGTAAAAGGCAACATGAGATGAGGTGGTCAGTCAAATCACCTTAGTTCATTATTGGTTTTATTGATCTCCAGAAGGATGCAAAGCAAAATTGACCTTGACAGGATTTGAACTCGGACAGTAAAGGAATGTAATTAAAACACCACAAGACAGCCTGTCACTCTACTACTTCTGCCACTTTAACCGTTTTGAAACTAACTTCCCTGAGATTGACCTTTGTTCTATGAAACAAACTTCCTGTTTTGAAGTGAGCTAAATTAAAACCTTACATCGAAATTTCATGTTTATATTCTAAACACCAACTTAATAATGACAAAGTTATTTTATTTTACTTAATTCATTATTTTAAAAAATATAAGTGGAACAAAAATATAGTAAAGGAAAAAGGTTAATAATATTTATCCCTTGAAAGAATGAATTATAACTGAATCAGTAAAGCACAGTGCATAATGCATCAGAGATGATAAAGTACCAGTAATTTACTGCATCTACCAAGGATAATTTAACAATGAAGTATTGGACTGATATAATCTTCCAGCTGTGGCCTTGTACTTTGATTACAAATGAAATAAGTTGGTGGACTGACAGAGCCATTAGAGCATTGTGGATAAAATATCTTGCAGCATTTTGTATGTCTCTTATGTTCTGAGTTCAAATTTGCTTTTCATCCTTCTGAGATCAATAAAAAAAAAAGGTATTAAGTACGCAATGGGCTGGTATAATCAATTGTCCCCATGTCCACACAAATTTCTGGTCTTGTATTTATTTAAGAAACAATTATTATTATGAAAGAGACGAAGGCTGGCAGAATCGTTGGTGCATCAAACGAAATGTATAGCAGCATTTCAAATGACTTTTTTTGTTCTGAGTTCAAATCTCATCAATGTCAATTTTGCCTTTCATCCTTTCAGCGTAAATAAAATAAACCACCAGTCAAGTATAGGGATCAAAATAATCAACTTGCTCCTTCTCCTAAAAAATACTGGCCTGGTACCAAAATTAGAAAGAATTATTAAGAAAGGGGGGAAATGCCTTGTAGGATTTAATAAGATTTTCCTGTTTGGATTCAAATATTACAGGGGTCCACTCTATTCCCCCATTCCTCAGGTATCAATAAATCAAGTGCTGACACAAGGCCAATTACCAAGAAATAATTACTGTTATGCAAGTGGTGGATGAGGAATGAGTTCAAATCCTTCTAGGGTCAATAAGATAAGTATCAGTTTATTTATCTGTACTCACTCTCAGATTATGCCACCTTTTCCCTCTCTTAGAAATCATTATCACCATTATGGTGTCTAATCTAAGCTCAGTAAAGAGCATCAGTAAATTATCAGCAATTTCTAGCTATGGACACAGTTTAAGATCCCGGTTCAAAGTTCAATATCCTACTAACGTGGCATTTGCAGTGCAATTTTATATTATGTTCCAAGTACCACCTTCATAATGACAAAGGTATTTCACTACATACTTCATTTGTTTTCAAAATTAATTGAAATAAAGGTAATGCATTTCACTATAAATATGAGTGATTGTGACCTTTGGCAATTTGCTGTGCTTGAGAAGACTTGTCAAGCCAAGTGAAATCATAGGTGTGGCCTGTGCCAATGACATGTATAAGGCACCCACTACACTCTCAGAGTGGTTGACATTAGGAAGGGCATTCAGCAGTAGAAACCAAGCCAAATTCAGACTGGAACCTATGCAGCTTACCAGTTACAGTCAAGCTGTCTAACCTATGTCAGCATGGAAAGTGGACGTTACACAACCTCTGTGTTTGTTCATAAAAAACAAGGGTTATAGATATAAAATAAACTACTCAATACTTCAGCAAGTTGAGTGTGTTATGTTTATTTGGTCTTTTGTTCTGGAGCAAGCAGAGTTACATTCCTTATTTGCAAGTACAGCACAAATAGCTGCGGCATATTCACTTTTATGCGCATTTTTCAATGCTAGAATGGAGTGGACGAATATATTATAAATGCAGGTTTTCAACCAGATGCCCTTCCCGTTGCTAGCCTTTACCTGTTTTTCAAGCAAGGAGTATAGCAAAGGGTGTCTTCTTCCACATGTCTTCAAAGATGCAAAATAAGTGGATGATACAGTGAGAGGAGAATTTGACAGTAACCTCACTGCCAATAGCTGAGTGATTACACATGTAAACAAACCCACATGCACACAAGCTTCTTTCAGTTTTTATCTATCAAATTCACTGCAGTGAACAACCCAGGGGACTAACTATGAAACCAGCTAGCTGGAAAATAATATATTTGTTCATTCATTTCACATTTATTTTTTTCCCATGCTAGTATGGATGGGACAAATACAGTTTGAGGCAATGTTTTGCAGCCAGAAGTACTCAAGCAATGGATGTATTCTATTCATCTTCAAAAGTGTGGAGCCATGAGATGAGTTGTTAGCAGGGAATATCCACAAACATCACTACTTTTTTTGTGCAACACTTTTCATATGCAGATACAGAATGAATCATACACACACACACACATAGAAGACTGGATTCCATACAGCTTCCATTTGCCAATTTCACTCACAAGGCATTGGATGGCCCAAGAAATCACATTCTGAGATAGAACTCAAGATCACATAGTAACAAAGTGAACTCTGCATCCATACACCTATGCTTGTACCTGTCAGTTTATTAAATATACGTAGAAGTGCATGACACACACACATGATATAATGTCCTAGCTATGTCAGCATGGAAAGCAGAGGTAAAATAATGATGATTTTTCTTTGTAGCAGGGGTAGGTTTTTGGTGCAGTTATTGCATTTACAGCTGGATTCTGTCCCTTTCAATTGCTAATTCAACTGTGAAGTAAGGAGAGTAACTCCTTACTCGGCCAGGCAAAATGTAGCAAGCAGAATTATAGAGGTTAGTTATATACTTTGCTCATGGACACAACATTATGGTTATTAGCAATATTCAAACTTATGACCATATGAATTAATTTAAAACAATATGAGAAAAGATAAATTAAAAAATAAAATATAGATTGATCAGCTGTTATCTTATTGGATTGGATTCAGTTACTTCGTTAATCAATCAGGAATCAATTATCGCTT
Source organism: Octopus bimaculoides (assembly GCF_001194135.2). Lineage (NCBI taxonomy): Eukaryota > Metazoa > Mollusca > Cephalopoda > Octopoda > Octopodidae > Octopus > Octopus bimaculoides. Next base: position 89,135,769 of record NC_068990.1, on the reverse strand, counting down.
AGGTATTTTTTAACCTAAAACTTGTAACCAATATAGGCAAATGTATATGAGCTTATTACTTACAGAGCAAAGTTAACAGAAAGGAAAATGGAAAGAATTTAATATAAAAACGCAACAAAAATTACAAAGTATCTCTAACTGTCATTGAAATGTCGCTTGATGGGGAGTATGTAGTATAATGTCTAGCACAGCGTACAGTGTATGATATTCTGTGGTGACCATAGAAGTGCATTATATGTAATGTGATGTATAATGTACTGGGTACTTTGTTGTATGATGTGTAATGTAATTTAGTGCTTACTGTACAATGAATGCTGTAAATGTAGTATGTGATCCTTTTGCAGAAATGATGCAGGGTATTGTAAATTCTGATGTGTTTAGTATACCACACAGTGTGTAGTGCTGTGCATAGTGTTATGTCTAATTTGTAGCATAGCATAGTAGCACATAATGCATAATCATATAAGATGTAATGTGTAGCATAATACAGACTGTAGTGAATGAGATGGAAATGTATGTTGTAGAAACTATGAAACACGATTACAGAGCTGCGAAGTTGTGTTATTTCCATCAGGAGGCAGCTGGTCACTACCAAATTCTACCCAACTGTTTTTCTGCAAATTGCGATGGATGCGATATATTTGGTCCTTTTGGAAGCCGTGTAGGTTTTTTAAATGAGCTAAAAACGTTCGAAAATAGCGAAACCAGACTTTGCTAACGCAGAAGGGACATGAATAATAACCCAATTTTTCACCATGGATTTCCAAAATGTGTCTCCGAAGTGAACAGCGCTGAGTAAAGCTGTGTTTGCATTTCCGACACTGGAGATTCTGATAATCAGCTAATTCTAGGACAATACATTCAGAATATTTCTGATTAGCACGCTCAGGTATATATGACATGGAACTTTGATTATTCAACTCAAACGGCTGGCCTAAATTGTCAATGGGGTCAGCATGTATTCCGTGTACTGACTCAAGATGCTGGCAGAAAAGTGGGTACGAGTCGTAGATGAGAGTATTAGGACAGTGTGGACAAATATAATGTTGGGGTGCTTGTTTCTTCTGATTAGCAGCACAACACTGGTCCACAGGGCCACTTTGGTCTAGAGGGACACAACATAAATTATCCAAGGACAAAGACTGAGACACTCTCTCTTCTAAATTATCCACTTCATTAATTTCAATAACATCTTTCATCGAAGGATTATCATTCAGAATTATTTCAATGTGTGAAGATTTTGAACTTGATTTCTCTGATGCTTCAACAGCTTCACCTTGTTTGTTTGCTACACAACTGGAACTTGCATGAGTATTGCTTTGTACGATTAGAGGTTTTGTCGAACGTTTTGAGAATTTTTCATTATGAGGTGCTGTGCAAACAGTGTTGCTGCTTTCTAAAGACTCACTTTCATCACTGCTTTTATTGTTGTCATTGTTCTCCACACAACCTGCTTTGGTACATGGTAATTTTAGCTGTGGCATTGAACAAGGGCTGCTATTTCTGGAATTACACAGTTCCCCTGCTGTTTCAGAGGCAACAGTAAAGCAGTTGGTTTGTTGTACATTGGTGGGTTTACCAAGAGCACAACAATGTGATGGAGGGTCAGTAGATTTGGGGGCAGAATCTTTTAAACTGGAAACAGCAGTAGAAACCTGGAACGAACAGTAATTCTTAATTAGAATAAATTCAAACATGTTCAACAACAAGCCATGCATCATAATCAAACACATTATAGTTGCATACATAAATATAAAATAATAATTGCACATATATTGTAAGAATAAAGTGATAATAGCATACAATTCATAAGTATAAAACTGTAGTGGTTTACATATTAAAGCATAAAATTACAGTGACATATATGTTGTAAGTAACAAAGTATGGTGACGTGCAACATGTAAATATATAGTGGACAATAAGGAGACGTGGTACGCAATAGATGCAGGGCATACAACATGTAAGTAAAAAAATATAGTGACATACAACATGTCATAAGTTCTGAAAATAATGATATGCTAACACAAAATTGTCATAAACAAGTCATCAATACAGAAACTAGTGACATACAACGTAATTCCAGAATAACAGTGTCATATATACATGTGATAATTCCAGAATTATGGTGATACACATACGACAAATCAAATATGGTAAATATGGATTGACAGTCAACAGTGGCATTGAACATCAAGCTTAGAGGGCTTGAGCTGAACACCTGGCAAGCATCTTGTTGCTTCAAAAGACATTTAATTCTGTACTGTTTCAGTTCACATAGATTTGGGAATGTTAGTCATGACAGTCTTTTCGGGGAGATTTCTCTCTCATTTGTTTAACCAAACAACAATAACAAATGCACACACACACACACACAATAAAAGAACACTACAAACCTGTGGACTAGATGCTTCTGTTAGCACGATTCTCTCTGTAGAGTTAGAGTCTGTTTTAGATTCTTCAGCTGATTTTTGTGTAACATCCGAAGAATTCCCAATACCTTCCTGAGTAAGGTTTAATACGGCTTTCAAGTTACTCTTGCTTTCTATTGATTCATTAATCTGACTAACATAATTCTGAAGATACTGGAAATGGTCTGCAGCAGATAAATTCTGCTGCTGCTGCTGCTGCTGGTTATCATTATTATCATTATTATCATTATTATTATTATTATTATTATTATTATTACTATTATTATTATTATTATTATTATTGCTGGATGATGTAGTTTTTGGTTGTTGTGGTGGGGTTTGTGCTGAGTCCTCTTCACAGGATGAAGAATTTGTGATAAATGTAACGTTTCTGAAGGTTTCTGTTCTCATATTTTGGTCATAGGAATTGATACTAACTGACTTTTCAAGTGGTTTCATGCACAGACTCTTCCGATGTAAGATAAAACCAGTAAGGGCACGGAATAAGTTACGGCAAAGTTTACATTCTAAAATAATGTCAGAATCATTATAAATGAAATGTTTTTCCTCTGGTGAGCCATGAAGCATCATTGTTAATATCTGATCAAGTATTTTGGTACCCATTATGTACCGAATAGTTTGTCAAAACTTTACAAATTCTTCACAATTTATTGTCTGTTTTCATCATAAACCTGGAGAAATATAAAGAAACATCAAAAATATAAGGAAAAATGTGTAAAACAAAATTAGGGTGAGATTGGCATATTATTAACTAAGAAATGAATAAAGTAATTGAGGTAGTCAGAATGTGTGATAGGATAAGAGGAGTCTGGTTATAAACAACTCAACAAGTAACATTCATTAATGCATTTGCCTCACAGCCAGGATTGGCAGAACAGAAGGACTATCTCAATGATGACTGACAGTAACTTTTTATTATGGCTGGTGACTTCAACAGACATTCTGGTCAACACCATAATGACTTTTATGACATAAATGGAGGCTATGGTTATTGAACAAGAAATGAGTTTGTAGGCTGCCAGAATTCTGTGGTACAAGTGATTTAAACAATTTGCAACACACACTTCAAGAAACCAGCCAAACACCTCATCACCTACCAATCTGACGAATACTTAAGTCAGATTTCATCCTTATCAGGAAAAAAAATAGATGGGCCATTGTAAATATAAAATCTTTTCTAGTGAAGAATCCATTAGCCACCATAGGTTAGTTGCTAATGACTTCAGAGTCAAAGCTTCATGGACACACAGACAAAAAATGAAATGGAGGAGGAAGACATGGATGCTAATAGAACCCACAATTGGGCATAAGTTTTAGAGAAGTTATAGCTCTAAGCTGTAAAAACTTTGCCAGATCAGATTGAGCCTGGTGCAGCTTTAGGATCACCAATCCTCAGTCAAACCGCCCAACCCATGCCAGCATGGAAAGCGGACGTTAAACGACGATGATAATGATTCTACTTCTGTAGTACAATGCTTCAAGCAAACTACACTGCTCCTCTTTCATATATATATATATATATATATATATAAGGGAGAATATACAAAAAATAACAACAGACGAGGACAGGTGGTGTAAATAACAAAAGTATATATTAGTATGACGCTCGGGAATACGGAAAGTCTTTGACGTTTCGAGCTACGCTCTTCAACAGAAAGAATACGGAGACAAGGAGAAAAACACGGAGAAAAAAAATTGAATAGTGTTCAGTCAACGGTCAATCATAAGACAGTCATGGTTGAAATGCCTTTCACAAAGCCTCTGTATGGCCAGGGATGACTCAGAGCTAAACAATAATATAGTCTTCATTTTGAAAATGGAAACTTTTCCTTTTAATTTTGTTTTATCTTACAATTCTCATTTCCAAAATAATTAAAATAGTTTGGAGTGAATTAACAAACAAAATTTTTAATATTGTGACACAAGCTAAACCAGAAATGCTTGGAAAAGTCAGGGAATTGACTTAATGAACCTCAGCCTTTCTATTTAACTTATTTTATGAAAGTTGGCCACAATGAAATTTGAACTCAGAGCCAGGACCAAAGCTTAATACTACCTGATCACTGATTCAGTGATAGTAATCGTTCCTCAGCATTAGTGTATACCAAAAATTTATAGAGAAAGGCTTAAACTAGTTGAATCGACTAAGTACATTACTAGAACTTTATTAAATGTGGAAGAGTGGAAAGTGAAGTCACCCAAGCAGGCGGAATCTGAGCAAGAAAGTAGGGGGAGCACACTAAAAATCACAAGCTCCAGTGCACGCGCACATATATATATATATATATATGTGGCACCTTGAGCAAGTGTCTTTTACTATAGCCTTGGGCTGACCAAAGCCTAGTGAATAGATTTGGTAGATGGAAACTGAAAGAAGCCCGTCGTATATATATGCATATATGTCTGTACTTATCCCCACATCGTTTGACAACCGATGTTGGTGTGTTTACGTCCCTCGTAATATAGAGGTTCGGCAAAAGGGTCCGACAGAATAAGTACTAGGCTTACAAAGAATAAGTCCTGGGGTCGATTTATTCGACAAAAGGCGGTGCTCCAGCATGGCAGCAGTCAAATGACTGAAACAAGTAAAAGAATATATATATATATATATATATATATATATATATATACGCACACACTTAGCATTTCTTCCGATTCTTTGCAGTATGAGCTCAAATCCCGCCGTGGTCAACTTTGTTACGTCTAAAATTGCTGGCCTTGTGCCAAAATTTGAAACAATAATTGTTTCAATAATAAACTTGGAACTGAACGGTGAATACATGTTTACATTTTTAATAAAGTTAAATACGAAAACGTGTTCATGTAAGTCGCCGAGTTTTGAACTCATTAACTTGGGCGCCAAGGTGTTTGCTCTCTCACATAAATATATTATATATATATATATAGAGAGAGAGAGAGATAGATAACTCCTATTCTCATTCTATATATTAGTTGAATAGAAGTTTGGGTTTCACTGTCTGTACTCCGAGTTTCAGTTAATTTCCTCATTATATATATATATCCTGTTTACTTCGAGATCGGAAATAATCTTTTCATATGCAAGTCTCATAATTAAAATCAATTGATGTTGCTCGTTTAATTCACTGAAGGGTACAAGAAACAATATCCAGGAGACAAAGGAAACAAGTATGAAAGACCTCGTTGTTGCAGACAAAAGAAAAAAATATGTAAATTAAAAAAATAATTAACCGTAAAATAATTACAATAACATCAATTTTATCCTTTTTATAAAATCTGATTCAAATTCTTGATGTTTTGATGGGAAACACATAGTAACTAGGCTGTTGTAACTTTTGAACAAGCACTGGCTATACAAAGAAATCGTTTCCTTTATAGCAAAAGACTTTGATCAGTTTAACTTTTCTTAAAATATAGACTGTTATCATTAATGTGATTATAGATTTCTTCTGTAGATTTTTGTTTAGTACTAATCGCTGTGATTATTGTCTAAAAGAACAAGAAAAGTTGACATTTGTTCACAAAGGGAAGTATATTGTTACATATTATAGCTTTATATACACCACAGCAACCGTTGCAAACATTAGATGCAGCGTCAGCAAACACACACAATTCCTACCAACAGATGGGAACATCAAGGATAGAAGAATAGAGTCTGTTTAGCTAAAAAGAAACATACAAATACAAACCATCTTTTAAACGACATGAAACACATAAGGACACCTTACTGGAAATAAATAGAGAAAATTCTTTTTTTTTTTTAACAATTTACCTATAAACAGGAAGTTGGTGGAATTCTGGGATTAAGACGGATCCGAACAAATAATTGTCAACTATGAAAAACTATTCCAAGTAATTTTATTAATACTTAAAGTTGCTATTAAAACTATCGAATTTGATTGAGGAGATGTATGATAAAAAGCATTCCAATTATGGCCATCCCGTCTTTTTAAGAATATGTCTCAGACTATATTTATCCATTGTGTCCCTTCCTTCCCCAGTGGGCATGCTCTGATTAATCATTAAGCACAAGTGCTCGCCACTAAAGAGAAAGGACACCACCGTGTTTTATTTGTTACTTTTTGTTTTGTTTTTGTTTTTTTTTCGCACGATTTGTTATGGCCCTGTTCAATCAGAACTCCGCGAAGCAGGCTCAGAGTAAAACAAAAGACAAGAAAAAACACATAGCAACAACAATAATGGTTTCAAATTTTTAATACAAGTAATTTTAGTGGGAGGTGTTAATCGATATTACATCGACCTTGGTACTTGACTGGTACTTTATTTTATCGACCTCCGAAAAGATGAAATGCAATTATAGCATTGAAAAGGTTGATTATATATTTTAAATTTGGGAACACTACGAAATCGAAATATTGTTCTAGTGAGAAGCAAATACTTTATTTATACTACTACTGCGTTAAATTTTTTTTTTTAATATAGTTGTGGGGGATCTGGTCTTAAAAGAAAATTATTTTTTACTTCATTATTTCACAGCACCTGTATCTCAATGTCTTGTCAGGGGACAACAGGAGAGTCAAGAAAAGTCTCAAAACGTGCTGCCTTGAAAAAGAGATTTTATTTTTAATATCACAAAATTTTACAAACACAAAAATGAATTTTTAATTTATTTCAAATTCAACACTTAATGACTTATCAAATAGCACCATCATCATCATTTAACGTCCGTTTTCTATCCTGGCATGGGTAGGACGGTTTGACAGGAGCTGACCAGCTGAAGAGCTGCCCAAGCTCCATGTCTGTTTTGGCATAGTTTCTACAGCTGGATGCCCTTCCTAACGCCAACCACTTTACAGAGTGTACTAGGTGCTTTTACGCAGCACCAGCGTGGGAGCGTTTACGTGGCAGTGTTCATCATAATCATCATCATTTAACGTCCGCTTTCCATCCTGACATGGGTTGGACGGTTTTATTGAAAACTGGTAAGCTGCAGATAGAGAACAAAATCCTAGCAGTAACAGTTAACAATTCTCAAAGAGAAAGGGAGATGATTTTAAGAAATTAAGAATTAAATTCACAAAATTTATTTACATACTTCTGTCCTCTAAAACTGTAAATTAATTTTGTGAAATTCAAACATCTTTAGAGAGAAACAAAAACGTCTCCTAGTATGATGTAGGATTTTTATATTTGAAGAGTATGCATCCCTTTATATTTTGTTTGTTTTTATACTGATTTCTTTTTCACTTTAACCATTTTCAGTTTATTCTTGTAACTTGTATTCTTTTTCAATAAATATAAGATATTATTTAAATGTTTAATATCTTTGAATTATTTTTCTATTTCTTTTTAAGATTCATTACATTTCTTCAGCTAAGAAGGAATACAAACACATCATCCCTTATTCAAACACTGCTGCATTAGCACACACACATACAAAAACAACAATATATCAGTACACACAGATGTGTACACAGAAATATAGAGACTATAAGATATATATATATATATATATATATATATATATATATATATATATATATATATATATATAAAGTGGTAAAGCACGCATTTCCGCACTTGCACAATGTTAGAAGGGGCCTTCGCAATGTTATTTATTGTAATGTACCCAAGCGACCAACACATGTGCTTGTTTTGAGGTCAAACGGTTGAAGTTGGCAATTCCATGGCTTGTTACCGCTTGCTTCCTCCGCTCACTCGCAGGCTTGCTCACCTCCACACCTTAACAGAAGTTGTCAGTAACGTATGTGTTTGTTATTACATTTTAATTACTCAGCTTTCATTTATATTATTATTATTATTTTAGTTATATGGTTTATAACTACTTACATAACGCTAAGTGAATACAGTATCGAAAGAGACTGGTTTAGCCTGACCAGCTGTAATTTAGTCTATGGGAGAGTTCGATAAGTCCATTTGCCCCGAGGAATGAAAAATGTAACGTTTTAGGTTCTTTGTCAAAGAGTATGGAAGAGGAAGTAGTATTGTTATCCCACGTCCAAGGCAAAAACATCACTTTCTCTCTCTGACGAAGGACAAGAGCTCAGAAAAGTAGTTTTTTTCTTCTTATTTCCTCCACACAGCGATATTGACTCTATTTAAGATGTGTACTGGTTTCAATTCCTAGTTGCAACCAATTTTTATTGTCTAAAGTTACTAATGACCTTGAGAAACGTGTGAGTGTCCTATCTCTCTCCAAATTCGAAGACTTGCTTTCGTAATTCATAGTTGTAGCGGTCAAGCTAGCTTCCAAAGAGCCAAGTTGGCTACATGGACATATCTTGGACTTCGTTCATTATCGAAGATGTTCTTCATTTTAAGATGGTACGGTGTAATTTGAGGGAAATATGAAAGAAGAGCAACAGCATATAACGAGTATGATCGGCTTTTGTAACAGGTCTGAAAACGTATGTAGTAGAGACAACACCATAAGTTAAAGTTAGCAGCTAATAAAAAGATTGATCGGCAGAGAGTGTGAGTAAACGAGAGAGATCGATCGAAATTGTTCAGATTAACAGAATCGAACCTAAAGGTTGATCAAAATGTTAATGTAGTGTTGTGTGTCACCGAGCAAATATGCCGCTCACTATTTCTGGGAGAGTTCTAAGTCACTTCTCCTGAGGGTCCTATCAGAAGCAACAGCCATGACACTTTCTTGTTGGATTCCCAAGCTGACCAACTGAGACTGTGGATATTATCCAACCATCTCATACTTGGTCTACTCCTAGGTCTCCTGCCAATTGGCTCAGCTTGAGGAATCTGTCCTTTGACCCTTTTCTGCAACATTCTAACCACATACCAGAGCTATGGTCTCTCAATGCAGAGGAATAGGGAATCAACCTGGAAAGACTCCCTCGTCTCTGAGCTACGGACCCTGCTTATATTTGCAATTGGACTCTTAGTCGTTACCTAACATTTATGGCCATAGGTAAGGATAGGCATAGCAAGTTTGGCCTTTTTTATACCAACCTCTTCAGAAGATTGAATGTTGAGGCTGGTGCATTACTATGCCAGCTCTTGCAATGTTTATATAATCACGGTTACTACACTTGTCATGAAGGGCCTAATATAATCAGTGTTACAGTTGCTCATACTTGACATAACGGTTCCTCCGTTCATTCATTGGTCTCTATTTTCCGTTTACATCTGAGTTGGAAAGGTTTCTTAGAAAAGCTTGAACATCACCTAGTCTTACTTTCCCATCATTGTAAATCCTGAGCTTTTTTATTCGAATAAGAAATCTGCATTTAGCCTCCTCCTCATTTCATGATTTGGCAAAGAAAAAGGATACCTGAAGGAAAATGTTGACAGGGTTTATTGGAACTGTAATATCTTTTATTGCCTCATCTTTTAAAGGCATATATGCAGGCATGACTGTGGTTAAGAAATTTGCTTCCCAACCATGTGGTCTTGGGTTCAGTGTCTTCTATTATGACCCTAGGCCAAGTAACCAAAGCCTTGTAAGTGGATTTAGCTGACGATTATATATATATATATATATATATATGTGTGTGTATATATATATATGTGTATATATATATATATATGTGTATATATATATATATATATATATATATATATATATATATATATATATATATATATATATATATATATATATATATATATGTAAAGTATCACACCCTAGCAGTAGAGGGAACCTGTGGAAGAGGTAGACCTAGGAAGACCTGGGGTGAGGTGTTGAAGCATGACCTTTGAACGTTGGGCCTCACCGAGGTGATGACAAGTGACTAAGACCTTTGGAGATATGCTGCGCTTGCAAAGACCTGTTGAGGCAAGTGAAGTCGTCATTGTGGCTGATAAAAGTAAAAAGCACCATTCGAGCGTGGTAGATGCCAGTGCTGGTGACACGTAAAAAGCACCATTTGAGTGTGGTCATTGCCAGTGCCGCCTGACTGGCTCCCATGCTGGTGGCATGTAAAAAGCACCCACTATACTCTTGGAGTGGTTGGTGTTAGGAAGGGCATCCAGCTGTAGAAACATTGCTTATAGATAGCATTTAGACTTTGCCTGGAACAATTTTGAGAAGAGTCAAATAAATTTTGAAATCATAAAACCAAAAAAATTTCTAAGTTTTCTTTTTCTCTGTAGATATCTATAGTTATTGTTGCTGTTTAACCCTAGGTCTAACTCACAATCTAACCATTGATATTGATCCTGTATTTGAAATAAATCTAATTATCATGTTTATTTTTTTCTGCAGAAATCTATATCATGTCAGCTGTCCACTCAAATATCTGCATTACCTGTTATCACAGCCAGACATATTCTACCAAACAGATTGAGTTCTTGTTTGATAAATACAAAATTACAGGTATATTATTACTATTATTGTTAAAAACAATTATTTCAGAAATAATTATTTTATGTTAGAAATATTATTATTATTGTTGTTCTTATTCTTTTTTGTTGTTGTTGCTGTTATTATTGTTATTATTAAGGTGGCCACCTGGTTGAATCATTAGTTTGCTGGGCAAAATGCGTAGCAACATCTTGTCCATCTTTATATTCTGATTTTGAATTCTGCTGAGGTCGGCTTTGCCTCTCATCCTTTTATGAGTACCAGTTGAATACTGAGGTTGATGTAATCAGCTTACCCTGACTCCAAAATTGCTGGCCTTGTGCCAAAGTTTGAAACTATTATTATTATTTTGCCCGTCACTACGTTCTGAGTTCAAATTCTGCTGAGGTTGACTTTGCCTTTCGTCCTTTTGAGATTGATAAATTAAATACCAGTGAAGCACTGGGGGTTAGTGCAATCGACTAGTCCCCTCCCACCTAATTTCAGGCCTTGTGCCTATAGTAGAAAAAATGATTATTATTATTATTATTATTATTATTATTATTATTATTAAGGCAGTGAGCTGGCAGAATTGTTAGCACGCTGGACAAAATGCTTAGTGACATTTCTTCTGACACTATGTTGTGAGTTCAAATTCCACTGAGGTTTACTTTACCTTTCATCCTTTTGGGGTTAATAAAATAAGTGCTAGTTGTGTACTAGGGTTGTTATAATCAACTTAACCTCTCCCCAAAATTGCTGGCTTTGTACCCAAAATTTAAAACATCATCATCATCATCATAGATTAGGGCAGCAGTTTGGTAGAGCATCAGACAAAATGCTGTATAGTATTTTTTCTGGTACTTAATGTTCCGAGTTCAAATCCTGCTGAGTCAACTTTGCCTTTTACCCTTTCAATATGAAAACAACTGACAAAATAGAATAATTTTGTGTGTGCTGAGTAGAAGTGAATTCTTAAGTTTCCAGAAGACTGCTTCTTTGGGAAAGTTCTCAAATATGGGTTGTGTGGCTGTCAACGAAGTTGAAGGCTGTAGGAAGAATAAAGGTTTAAATAAGTTCTATGTATGCATACACACTGCAGAATCACATATTCATACAGACATGCTTGCATGTATAGACTTGTGTGTGTTGAGGTGTTAAAAATAATTTTTGTCTTCTACAATTTTTATTTTCAGCAAGATTCTGTTTCTCAGGAAAGAAGGTCAGCTAGTACAGGTTGGTTACTAAAAGTACGGCAGAAACTTGGTTTGTCTTCAAAAATGAGATATCCTAAATATGTAAGTATCTCTAGCATTTCTGCGACTATCTTTATCTACATCTCTCTCTCTCTCTCTCTCACACACACACTCAGAAGTATATAATGTTCTTAGCTTCGTTTTTCCTTGAGGCTGGCCAGATTGGAGCAATCTCGAGTATAACCAGCCGAAATTGCAAAGATAATCTGGAACTCAACTAAGGATAGAAAACTCCGAATGACCCGTCCTTGTTTTCTTTGTATCGTCTGTCTGGATGTTTTGCATTCTTGTCCCATTTTGTATTTTTATATATATATATATAGCGGCGTACATACACTTTGGTCTCTTATATAGTTTTAAATCTCTGAGGAAGAAATATATAGTAACAGTACTGCACAGTAAAGTCTATTTGCCAATGCAACGTGGCAATCCTATATAGGATAATGTTACTACCTTTCAGCCCCCGGAAAACATCTTTTCCAGCTGGTTATTGACATGTAATCCATGTCTGTATACTGTATGGTACTGTTACTACATACTTCTCACTCAGAGATTTAAAACTAGTTATTTCTCTCTTTACAAGATCAGCGACTGTGTGATGCTTTAAAAGTATACATCGTATGATATTTCTACTAACTGTGTTTTTCTATATTGAAAATGGGCCTTTCCCTGATGACAGCAAAAAGTTCTTTCTTCTATAAATTTCAACTATATATATATATATTATGTATATATATCTATAGATATAAAAGCTTAGCTGTAGCTTGTATCACTCTTTCTTTAATTGTTTTAGGTGGCTATGTAGTTACAAGCAGACATTAGCACTCCCTCACACTTGAGCCAACAGAATATTTAGGATGTGATAGCTGGAGGAAAATAGGTTTGCACCAGCAGTTGGCTGGCACTCATTTTCATGGGGGTAGACTGGGACAACTTGAAATAATGTGCTTTACGCAGACATACCACATTGTGTGGTCCAAGAATTAAAGTCACGACTTGAGTTCATTATGTGTGTGTGTATATATATATATATATATATATATATATATATATATATACATACACATATAAATATAAGCATTTTCTTGTTTTTTTTTCTTTTTCAGAGATTAGCAAGATCGTCTTATAGTATGTATATGTGTTCTACAGAAATTCCTGATTATATAGAAATGATTCATGGTAAGTTCTCTTTGGATAACGTTTCTGTTCCTCTTTCTGTCTTCTTTCTTTGTCTCTCTCATCAAGTCTGATTTTCTTTACATTTCATTCTATAAATATTGAGATATCTCCCCACTTTCCACAAGGCACTCTTGGTGAGCTGAAGTTTGGCTCCTGTTTCATGGCCTGAAACAAACAAGAAATAAGAAACACTTGTGTATTATTAGTGATATTCCCAAGTAATTTAGGAATTCCTTTCATCAACGAGGTGAACAGATGTAATCTAGATTAAGGTCCAGAGAAACTGCAATGAGGATGTGATCTTTCCTTGATTGGATACCATTCTATCATTGGCAACATTCTCTGACAATCTGGGGGTACCTTTTTCTATCAACAGTTTAATAGACATAGGTAATGTGGACTATAATGTTCTATTTAGAACCACCATTACAAAATGTTAATAGCAAATTTGAGCTTGTGTCTCATGAACAAATGGTGTATAAAACTTAATCCATTTGATCTTTCTCTATCTGGACAGTGAAGTGGTCAAGTCCTTAGAATTTTGGACTAAGTATATTGTGAGATTTATTTTGACACCTTAGTTCAAATCAACTTTGACTTTCATCCTTCCAGATTTGATAAATGAAGTAGCAGTGTAGTTCAAATCTTTTCATTGCCTATTGAGAGAGAAGACTTAATTCGTTGCCTAGTTTGTAAATAAATGAAACCCTTGAATCCATCACTGTACACACACACAGTCGCATACCTATGTATATATTTACTTATGTAATTATTTATAAAATAATTTACATAAAAGTATGATTTGGAAAACTCAGTAACCAACATTCATTATTACTCTACAGAAACAATTGTTGTGTTTTGTTAATTAAAGCCTGTTCATTCCATCTTCTTGGTTCACAAAATTCTTTATATACATATATGTATATTAATGATATCTTTTTATTTCAGACTTCCAATTAGAGGATACATATCTATCATGGTTCTTACTCTCAGAACTACATGTTTGGTAAGGAAAGTTTTTTTAATGTGCTTTTTATTACACTGAGCTCATCCACTCACCCCTTCTCTTATTTCTTCTTGTCTTTCTCACTTCTTCCAACTGTCTGTCTGTCTCTTGATAAATAAATACTAAAAACATAGATCAATAATCCAATATCTATTTTTCCAGTTCTTTGTGTTCTGCTTTCAAATCCCACCAAAGTCAACTTTCCTATTTGTCCTTTCAGGGATGATAAAATAAGCACTAGTTGAGTGTTGGGGTTGAAGAAATTGCCTAAGCCTCTGCTCCCAAAGTTGCTGGCCTTGTACCAAAATTTGAAATCATCATCATCATTATTATTATTATTGTTATTAGAAAGGTATTCAATTATGTCTCTTTACATTTAAGTTCAAATCCTGCTGGGGTTGATTTTGTTTTTCAATGTCCTAGTGTCAATAAAGTAAAATAAGTACCAGCTGTATACTTGGGGATTTGATTTCGTAGCACTCAACTATCATCACCATCAAATATGGATGTGTGTTGAGGCCTTGTGCTTATATTAGAAATCATGGCAAATCTTGATTAGGTGGATAATGGAGACCACAGTTCCCGTCAGTCGTTGGAGCAATACAAGATCCTTGTAGGCAGCTGTTGTAAATCATTTTATTTCATTGCATGTTTTTATTCCTGTTTCTTATGTCTGTTTCCTTATTCCACACAACCTCTCCCTCCTCACTGGTTTTAATGTTTTGTCCTTGTCCCTCCCCATCAGTTGTCTCATTTGTAGCAACAAAAAAAACTAAAAGGTGAAGGGATCAACAGAATTGAACTCAAATGCCTTGTGGTATTTAGCTATGGCTCTTTACATTCTTTGTTCAAATCTTGCCAAGGTGAACCTCACCATTGCCATTCATGTGTCGAGGGCCGCTAGAATAGAGTACCAATCAAATAACAGAATTTAATTAATTGACTAAACCCTCCCCCAAGTTACTGGCTTTGTACTTAAAACAGAAATTATTAAGGCTCGTTAGTGTCAGTGAAAATACTTTGCAGTATTTGTTGCAGCTCTTATGTTCTGAGCTCAAATCCTGCTGAGGCTAGCTTTGCCTTACCTTTCATCCTTTTGGGGCCAATAAAATAAAGTACCAGTCAAGTACTGTTTTGATGGTATTCACTACCCACTGCCCAGCTCTAAGAATTGCTGGCCCAAAACGGAAACAATTATTATTATTATTGTCTTTTATATCTTGCAAGTTTCATGACAATCTCACTAGTGCCAGTGACATGAAAAAAAGCTACTAGTACACTCTGTAAAGTGGTTGGCATTAGGAAGGGCATCCAGACATAGAAACCCTGCCAAAGATGACATTGGAGCCCGATGCAGCCCTGCAGCTTGTTGGTTCCCTGTAAAACTGTCCTACTCATGCCAGCATGGAAAGCAGATGTTAAATGATGATGCTGTTGTTAAGGTGTTGGATTAGCAGAATTGTTAAAGAACTGGAAAAAAAAAAATGCCTTGTGATATTTCTTCTGCCTCTCTCTATTCTGAATTCAAATCCTGCCAGGGTCAATTTTGCCTTTCATCTCTCTGGTATTTGTTTTGGCTCTTTATGTTCCTTAATCTGTGAGTTCAAATCCTGCCTAGGTCAACTTTGCTTTTTATCTTTCTGGAGTAGAGAGAATGAGTATCAGTCAACCCTTGCGATCAATGGGGTCTACTCGCCCCTGTCTGAATCTTCTGGTTAAAGCCATTATTATTATTATTATTATGCAGTAGTTTTATTTTTATAGCATGCTTTCACTTCACTACCGAGCGTAGCTCTGTGTGCCTTGGCTATGTGCTGTGGTGCTCTTATTTTCAATGTATTGAAAGTGTTTTGCGTAGGATGTGTGCAGTGCTCAGTAGTGCAATTTTCTGTGTGTTGTATATATTTGTAAGTCCTGGTGTTTTTGTTATGTATTTGTCTGAATATTTTTTTATTATACCTAAGGCACCTACTATGATAGGAATTGTTTCTGTTTTTAGATTCCACATTCGACTTACCTCTATTTCCAGGTCGTTGTATTTTGAAAGTTTCTCCATTTCTTTTTGGGAAACGTTGTCATCTGCTGGTATTGATATACATCAATAAGAAAGCATTTTTTTCCTTCATGATCTCTGACAACTATATCTGGCCTATTGGCCTTAATTTCTCTATTATTATTATTAAGGCAGCGAGTTGGCAGAATAAACATATTGGACAAAATGCTCAGCAGCATTTTGTCCTTGTTTACATTTTGTGTTCAAATTTTGCCTTTTATTCTTTTGGGGGTTGATAAAATAAGTAACGATTACTGGAATCAACATAATCAACTTAACCATTCCCATGAAATTGCTGGCTTTGTGCTAAAATTTGAAACCATCATCATCATTACTATTATTATGATTATTATTATTATAACCTTTGTCTTTTATTCTGTAGGTTGATTTTAGTACGACTATCACAAGCTCAGCTTGAAGGAGAATTTGTCCGTAAAAACTTTGTCAAAGCATTCTGGACTGATGTGAAAAAACGAACTAGTAAAGTTGGAGGAGGAGTAAGAACTTTATTTATACATTTAATAAGCTTTGTCATTAATTATTATTATTGATTATCTTAATTATCACTGATTTACTTAATTATCATTGATTTTATGGATTATTAACATGAATTTTTAAGATCCTTTTACCATAATAATTTATAGAGTTATTACCATTATTATTTTTGTTGTTGTTATTATTGCTAGTAGCTTTGGTAAGGCAGTGAAATAGCATAATCATAAACGCATCAGAAAAAAGCTTTTCAATTTTTATGCTTTGAGTTCAAATCTTACCAAAGTCAACACTGCTTTTCATCCTCCCAGAGTTGATGAAATAAAGTACCAATTAAGTATTAGGGCCAATAATATTGACTAACACTAACCCATTAAAACTACTGGCCTTGTACTTAAGTTAGAAACAATCACACTGTGGATTGGCACACTTGTTAGAGCTTTGGACAAAATGCTTTGCCATATTTAGTTACATCTCTGTATACTCAGAGTTCAAATCCTGCTGAAGTTGACTCTGTCTTTCATCTTCATTCCAAGGTTGATAAAATAGTGTCAATTAAGTAGTTGATTATGTTCTTCTTCCACTCAAATTTCAGACCTTATGTCTATGTTAGATGACTTGGACTGAAATGACTTGTAATATTTGTTCCAGCTCTTTATTTCACCAAGGTTGACTTTACCTTTCATCTTTTCGGAGTTGATAAAATAATTACCAGTTGAGCAATGGGGTCGATGTAATCAACTTGCTCCCTGTCCTAAAATACCTTGCATTGAGCCTAAATTTGAAAACAATATTTATTCTAGCACTTTATGCTGAGTTCAAATCCTGCCAACATCAACTTTGCCACTCATCCCACCCGGTTTGTTAAAATAAAGTACCAATCTAATACAAGAATTGCTGGCCTTGTGTCTAAACTAGAAACAATTATTATCATTTCTATTTATCATGAGAATGTTGTTATTGATAGTGTGGTTGATAAACAGCCCCAGGCTCTGTAGTTCACAGTGATGTTGCCTTGTATTTGATGGCTAAGACACTTAACCATTGATGATTAAATCCACATTACTGTAAGTCAGTAATGTGTCTATTCTAACTGATTAGTGTACAATTGACGAAGGATTTGTTGGCTTGCAGTCCTGGATTCAGTTTCTCTATGAGAAAGCTATAATAAACAAATATCCAGTCTGTGATGAGTCTACTTAATGCTATAGAAATCAAAGGTTCCCTGGATCTTTCTGATATTTGGCACCTCTCACTTACAATGTTTTCTTCAGGTTTTGAGTAGATAAAAACAACAATTATTTGTAACTTTCAAAGCTGAACTGCAGTTAAAGGGAAGGACATTATTGCTTGGAATAATACACAGGGAAACTTCCAGATAAGTGTTCAGCAACAATATGACAATGCTAGTATTAAAAGTAATATGTCAGTGTTTATAATATGGTAAATTCTAAGGGAATTTTTTATTATTTTCAGATTTCACAAAATCAAGAAGCCATGCATGAGCTTGTATTTCACTTTAATGCTGCCTTATTTTCATATGATGAGGTGAGAAACATGTCTTGTACAGATTATAGTCAATTGTGTAACTTATTAAACTTTTAAATCATAGATTGTCCTGAAATGAAATGGTTATGGATAAAATATTGGACTACCTACTAACTGGATATGTATACAAATATTTTGCTGTCTTTTCATTGTTTCTGGATAGAAAATGTTACTCTCCATTGAGTTCTCTCATTGAGAATAATAGGCACCAGACCATCTGATAATAATCTTTCAATTTAAATCAATTTTATAATTGGATCCAGACTTAAGTTCTGATTAAAAGTTGTGTGATTGTTGGTCAGCAAATAAAAATCATTTCTCACATATTTGTAGCTTATTTCCATAGATCAGCACTACACACACTGAACTGTAGGTCACCTCTACACAGTCGTTGGATGGCTAAATTCAACTTCTGTTACGTTCAAACATGTGGTCTCATTTTTAGTTGATCTTGTTAGTTATGATATCCAGATCCAAATATTACAACCTTTCATTTCTCTTCTGTTTTCTGGAAAAAATGCTGAACTTTTGCTATATGGATCTTATTGTATCAAGTAGAGCTATGGTGATCCACAGCTGCATGTTGTTTTTTATGTAGCCAAGAACTACGGCAATCCTCTGTTGTGTGGCTGTTGTTGCATAGACAAATGCTATCATAATCAACAGCTGTATGCCTGCTGCTGTGTAGTCAAGATCCTATGATGATCCACAGTTGTGTGGCTGATGTGTTGGCAAGAACCATAACAATTGACAGAATGAAAACGAATGCAGATAATTACCACAATAACTTGATCTTGTATTGTCTTAGTATATAGAAAAGGCATAAGAGAAATTCAAGCAAATATGTCATGGGGTCAAAAGCTGGCTAGCTGGAAGAATTGTTAGCACGCCAGGCAAAACACTTAGATCTTTATGTTTTGAGTTCAAATTTTGCTGAGGTTGACTTTGCCTTTTGTCCTTTCAGGGTTGATGAAATAAGTATCAGTTGGGCACTGGAGTCAATGTAATCAGCTAACCCCCTCCCCCATAATTTCCGGCCTTGTGCCTATTGCCAAAGCAATGTCATTTTTGAAATTTTATTTTAAATAATTAAATTTGCTTATTTAACGAGAAACTCTTTCTTGTTTTTTTGGTTTTTATTCTTACACTATCAAATCAGCCATTTGAAACTGATTAAAAGCTCTGTCCTAAACATTTCACAATTATTTAATATCCCTTGGTGTGTTATTAAAATAGAGTTTTTTTACATGTCATACCTCCATTATTTTAAGTTCACATATATATTCCACATATTATTGTTAAATGATTATGTTCTCGATTTCAGGGTTTGATGTCAAGTGACACACTGCTTGCCAGTGCACTCTGGAGAAACCTGTTTGCATCAAAGTATACCGAGCCTCAGAACCTTGAACTTGCAGTGCAGTATGTCAGAAAACAGGTAACACATAATTGAAACCATCACCTCTCTGCTGTATAGTGTAGTTTAGTGAATTCTATGGATGGTTGATCAAGACACCCCTACCAGTTTTGGTTTACCTAATTGGAAAATAACAATCATCCTGTATCTCCACTTTACTCAGTTTGAGAAAGAAGGACTGCAGTTGTATTTTTAAACAATTTAACATTAAAAGATAGCAATCATTATCTGGAGTTATTGTAAACGCTCAGTTTAAACAGATTTTGCACATTTCCAAATGCTAAGCAAGTTGTTATTTCTGGTTTCTGTGGCACAACTTGGAAGAGTAACACATTTTCCCTTGGTTAGAATGCATGCCTATTGATGACTTTTCTTGTGGTAGAAATTAAAACTCAATACAATGAAACTAGAATGTACTTATTAATTTTTACAATGCATTTGTTGCTCGTAGCAGAAAATTACAACCGGTGGTATCTACTGGCGTTTATTTTTTTGTCATGGGGGTTACTTAAATATCCCCATCCCCAGAATTATATTTACTTTCAGTTCTTAAATTTCATCTTTGTGGGATTTGAACAGTGGTGGCTCATGTATAGGAACTGTGGCACCCCTTATTTCCACTTGATATTATCGATAACATTCAATATATTGAGTCCTTTTAATTCTTTCTTTATACATTATATAATCCTTAAGCTTAATGTCAGTAGCCATCCCTTAGTTTATGTAAAAAATACAAAAAATCCTTGTATAGAACTGTGCGCTTCACAGTTCCAGTGACACAGTGTTTGGCTGTTGTGTGCATGCTCACATGTCCGAGATAGGAAGCTTCGCACAAGGGAGAGCGAGCACTGCAGGAACAGTGCCGAGTGAAAGGGAATGTTTCTTTTTTCACTCCACGCATGTTGTGCTAAAAAACATGTTTATATTCTTGAATGTGATAAAATGTAGAATTAGATTATTATCCTGCTTCCAGGATTTGGAAAATAGGGCACATTTCCTCACCTTATTTTGTGATTTAGTGGGTATTTTTGAAAAACAAGGGGGAATTCACAGCAGTGTTCAATGAACAAATTAAACACACTACCTGGTAGTGGCTAAAACACAAACTGATCAAGTTTATACATAAATTTTCTTTTTATATGTTTCTTTCCTTTAACACAATATTAAAACAGCTAAAATTTTCTGAAGCAGCACCCCCAACTAATTTTATTTACAAGCTGCCACTGGATTTGAATGCAGAATATATAATTTTTTGACTAAACACAAAAGAATTTAGCCTAGTTACCTTAATTTTACAACCTAATGCCACAAATGTTGGATAATAGTTGCTTAAATCAACCCCAAACTACTTGCTTTGTTGAACCCAGCAGAATTTGAAGTCAAATAATAAAGGGATGTAACTAAATACAGTAATGCCTTGATATACGAGTTAATTCATTCCCTGAGACCACTCATAAAGCAGAGCAGTAATTTTCCCATAGTAGCAATGTTATAAAGTGTAATTTGTTTCTAGAAAAATATTTTAACCTATAAAATTTATAATACTCATAAATAAATGGCAATAAAACAAAAGTGGAATGTAAAGAATATTTTATGTAAAAAAGAATGTCAAGATCACTTATAATAAAAAAAATATTATAATTGTTAAGGTGGCAGAGCTGTTAGCATGCTGGGCAAAATGCTTAGTGGTATTTCATCTATTGCTATACTCTGAGTTCAAATTCCACAGAGGTCAACTTTGCCTTTTACCCTTTCGGGGTCAATAAATTAAGTACTGGGGTCAATGTAATCGACTTACCCTGCCCCCAAATTTCAGGCTTTGTGCTTATAGTAGAAAGGATGATTATTATAATTGTTTTCTGAATGACTTTCACTAGACTTGCGCACAACATCACTTGTAGATGTGATTGCTGATTCACAAGCACTCATAGACAGACTTGTAGATTTCTTTTTAACATAAAAAACAAATCTCAAGTTGTTTGCTTAGAAGAAACTTTTTTCTTTCGCTCTCTATAAATTTCTCACTAACATGAAGAAGCATTTGTTATTGTAGTAGAAACTTTTGCTCTTCGTTCAAAAATTTCAGCTTCCTATATAAAAGTGAGCTGAAAAATAAAACTCGTAAACCCCGGGGCCTCGTAAAGTGAAGTATTATTTGTACTGTAAAACATTTTGGCTGGCCTAATTCTGCCATCCACCATTTTTACAATAACAACACATTTTGAAGCTTTTGACAAATTTTGTTAGTTTTCTCTTTATCATATCTGAAATAATTCAACAATTATATCTTAATTTTTGTTTATCTCTTTTTTGTAGGTCAAACATCTAGAAAGCCAATCTGATGACAGTATATTATATAATGGACTGGTCTCCTTTTTGCCGCTTCATTCAGATAAAGAAGAGACAGCGAGAATAAAGTCTTTATGGAAGAAAATATACGAGACTGATATATTAATACCTAAATAAAATGTTTATTTAAAGAGTGGGAGAAATTAAACTTACCTTAGTCTTTTTTCCACTCACACCAAATAGTTACATGAAATCCATTCTGGCATGAAAACTGTTTGGAACAGAACTACTGTTCAGTTCTATATTTTAAGAGATGAGGAATTACGTACATTATTTACATTTGATGGATATTTGTTCTCATAACGTTTCGCTTGATATCCCCTCCAGCCTTCATCAAGTGTCTTGGGGAAATTTCGAATAACATCGAAAAATACCTTAGGGATGAGAACCCAGGTTCGAAATTTTCCCAAGACACCTGATGAAGCCTGGAGGGTATATCAGCCGAAACGTTGTGTTAATAACAAACAAGATGAGGACAAATGTAAATAAAGAACTACTGTTGTTTAGTCCCAGGTCGATTTTCATTAAACAGACATATGATCAAATGCATTCTAGGCTATAACTGTCCATTCTTTATATACGGATCTCCTGAAGGATGATGGGCAAAATTGACTTTGATGGGATTCATGGCTAAATGGTTGAAGATTGAAAGTCTCTGATAAAGACAGATCTTGGTTCAGTCTATCTAGCTGTAAACAGGTACCAGATAGAGGCACAATTGTAGAAATTATGAATGCTATATAATTCTTTTCTACTCTAGGTGCAAGGCCTGACATTTTGGGGGAGGGGCCAGTCGATTAGATTGACCCCAGTATGCAACTGGTACTTAATTTATCAACCCCAAAAGGATGAAAGGCAAAGTCGACCTCAGCGGAATTTGAACTCAGAACGTAAAGACAGACGAAATTTCGTTAAGTATTTCGCCCGGCGTGCTAACGCCAACAGCACCATTTGAACAAAACATTGGACTGACTCCTGTGCAGGTGGCATGTAAAAAAGAAACACCATTTGAGCATGGCTGTTGCCAGTACCGAAGTGTTTAGATATGTGACAATTAGTAGGAGAGATATCAGGAGGATGTGCCAAAATTTCATAATTCAGGCTTTGCAACCTGTGCACCATAGTTTGAGAAGCCTAAGGCCGTGCATTATCATGATGCAAAATTGGGCCATCTCTATTCACTAATTTTTTAATTTTTCATGCATACAGTCAATTTCCTGACAATAAGATGTTATTACAGTTTTTCCCTGTTGCAAAAATGAATAACCCACTTTGTTGACCACCATACAGTGACCATCAAATTTTTAGGATGCAATGGTGGTTGTGGGTAGTGGTTTGGTGACTCTTCTGCATCTAACCACTGTCCTGTCCTCCTGCTGTTATCAAAGAGTATCTATTTCTCATCACATGTAATGAGTTGATACAAAAATGGTTCTCTTTCCAACCAAGAAGTCAACATGGAACATACTGTAAGGTGTCTGTTTTTTTTGAATCCCATTATTTTTGACTTTTCCAATTTTCTTTAAGTGTTGAGAAGCAGTTGCAGGAGATGTCTGGAGCTCTGATCTGATTTTTTGGACAGTTTCCTCGGATTTCGCTTAACCAAAGCATTCAATTCATCATGCCGAATAACTGATTTTGGTCTACCTCTTGGTTCATTTTTAAGGCTTTCATTTCCTGAACAAAATCTTTGGAACTATCTCTGAAAGTTCTAATGTCAACAGAATCGCTACCAAAAGCCTGCTTGAAGTTTTGTAGAGCTTCGGTAGCAGAGTGACCCAACTTATATTCGTACAAGAAAATCACTCCGTATTGTTCAGTTGTCAACATTGTCCTAAGAGCTGTGGGTAGCAATTTTGAATAATAGTATTGTCTAGAAAGTAAAAGAGCTAAGAGTAAACACAAGCATATAGAAACTCATTAAAAATCCATTTATAGACGAAACCCATTTAAAATACGGGTGACTGGCAAAGCAGATGGCTACATGCTGCTGGCATGAGAGAGGTTATCTCTCAGGTGTAAAGGGTCTGATATTTTACTGATTCAGATGAAAGATGACAAAGACATTCATTAGACTTGCAGACAATTATTTATAAAAATAAATTTCAAAATGTAAAACAATTGCATTGAAAAAAAAATAAAGGTATAAAAAAAAGATGGGTATTTATTCTGTTGACCTAATCTTTTAATTTTGGGGGTCGATACACTTTTATGTGAATTGCTGAATTGGTTCTCGTTAATGTCTCATATTCTAGTTTATCATTTGTTGGTTCCAAGTCATCAGTGAGGTAAACTGTTGAAGTGTTAGTGGATATTTCCACAGAACCGCAACCATTAGCCTTCAGTTGCAATGCTAAATTGACTGCTCTGTTAATAGCAGCTCCTAAAGCATGGATATAGACTTTGTTGCCATTGTCTAGAAATGTTTGACAACGAATCATTTGTGCTTTGAAATTAGTCTTTTTGCTAATGTATACATCATTAGGTCTCTTTGGAAATGTGCGTGGGAGCCGTTTCCTCAGAATATATTCTTCTTGATCAACTAGTTCACGTAGTTTCTTCTGTTTCTCTTTTCCCTTTGCCTCTGTAGACCTGGCACCTTTTCCTGCATCAGCCATTTTTGAAATTTGGACAATATGTCTTGGCTGAAAAAGAAGTTCACCATGGAAATTATAGTGTCAATAGGATTAGTAAGATCAACATCAAAAAGACACAATATACATTAGTAGAGAGTAAATAAGGTTGTTACCATCATGTTGTTAGTTTCAGTTCGAAAAAAAGAGACTTTTTGAGTTAAGCTTCATTTGACCAGCTAGAAATAGCAGTCACATCTCTCTCAAACTACACCTTAGAGTCAAAAACAGAATACATAATATAATGTCTTTATTCTACTAGATGAAGCCTGAACCACTAAAACAAATGAACGTTTCTCTACTCTAACAATTAGTACATGACTGTATTTTATAGAGCTACCATATGCAAAAAAAAAACAAAAGATAAGCGGTAATCTTCAAGTTTAGGGGGATAAAAAAATAAATAAAAATATTCAAGGTAAGTAACTGAACGTCTTACCAGTATTCTCCGTACATCTCTGTTTATAAATAAATCACACTCGTGATTTGATTGACGTTAGGGTTAGGGTGTGATTTATTTATAAACAGCTAGAAGAAAACGGATAATACTGGTAAATCGTTCAGTTATTTCCCTTGAATATTTTTATTTATTTTTTTTATCCCCCTAAACTTGAAGATTACCGATAAGCTACCGTTAATGTACTTAATGCAAAGCATATCGAAAAGTCTGATTAGAAATACATAGAGTAATGTTCCAGCCAAACAGAGGATGGCATGATGGTGGAATGATACAAAAAAACAGCAATAAAAACCATGATGTAGATCTGGAAAAGCTGTAAGCAAGGAATGATATCAGGCAACTAAAAGAGGTTTATAGCAATGTTTTACATTGTGAGATATTCTAGGATTGCAAACCAGTGTGGAATGACAGTGATGCATACAGACACCAAGAAGAAACATGTATAGAAATGCAGTTGAATAAAGAAAAGTGTGTGTGTGAGAGAGAGAGAGAAACTAACACAAGTAGAGCTATTAACTATTGAAGTTGGCAGTTATAAGATTGAAAGAGCTGTAATGGATATGATGGCAAGGAAAGCTGCAGGTCCATCAGGGATAGTGGTCATGGTGCTGAAAATATCTGGTGA
Source organism: Octopus bimaculoides (assembly GCF_001194135.2). Lineage (NCBI taxonomy): Eukaryota > Metazoa > Mollusca > Cephalopoda > Octopoda > Octopodidae > Octopus > Octopus bimaculoides. The sequence goes on along the minus strand of NC_068990.1, from coordinate 89,110,059 downwards.
AGTAGGACACATAGTAGTTACTTTACACAGTTAATCAAGTAACATAAGGTGTCAAAGACTGTCATAGCACTATCATCATCGACTAATACAAAGGCAACGAAAAAAAAAAAAGCTTAGAAAAGTGTACCGAAAGGAGCATCAAATTGAAAGACGAAATTATGAAATTGGCAGAGAGTTACAAAGCAGCTAAGAAGAGAATCAGCTTAGATGGGATGCAGTTAAGATTTGTACCTTTGCACCTGGTAGGGAAACCACTACTGCCTTCCCCCAGTGTGAGAAGTTTTTAGCAATACAGAAATTCAGAATGGACTAAGCGGAGCACAGACGAAGACGGAAAGTGTCGCCGAAAAGGTCACAGATGTGTGACGAAAGATTACTGGACAATGGACAGGAGTTAAAATAGGAATAATACAGAAACCTATTATCTGGGAAGTGACCATGCTCAATAAGTAGAGACTCTTTATTGTGTACTCAAAAGATACAGGTGGGGTCACTGGCAGGCTGCAGAGAAGAGCGAATTTGTTTGTAGCAGTTGAGCATGGGGATTTAGCATTGATAGTAAACCAAGATGGTAGGATGTAATTTGGAGGAAATTTGGCAGTCATTTCAACTAGAAATTGTGCTTTTTCCCTATTAAGTACTAACATATTTTAAAATTCTAAACAGCACCGTTGTCTTTTGGCTTTGGAAATTATTGCTCAGAATATAGCACTGAAAGACATTCGGAAATTGTTTATAAAAAGTATCAGAAAATTAAGATAACCAAAGCTAACGGACCTTGATAAATTTCATGTTGCTGCTTTCATAAACAGTTCGCAAAACTTAAGTCGTAAACAACTCTTTATCTTGGCCGTGTTTTACTATATAGGATAGATTTATAAGTAGTAAACTATAATAAAGAACTTCGAAGTAAACTATAATAAAGAAATAATAAAGAACTTCGAAGTATAGTTCAGAAAAAGTTAAGTTACCTTCAAAATTTTCGCTCTCTGTTACCATGTGGTAAGTTTTAATTACAGAAGAAATTAAATAGAAGATTAAACGCAAATGAAAATTAAATAAACTGAAAAGATAAAAATAATTTTACAAGAAATAAAATACTTTGAAATAAAAGATTAGTATATTATTTGGGTTAAAATAAAAATTCGTTCAGAAATTTCCCTTACCTGACACAGAGAGGATGAAACAAACTGCAGTTGCCGCCCTTGAACTGACTGTCCCACGTGACGTACATCCAGGTTATTTTTCATTTGCCAACTCTCCTGAATTATGTCCCTTTAGAATCTGGGTTCAAACCTCGCCGAAGCCAACTCTGAATTTCATTGTTTCGGGTCGGCGAAATATTGTACTAATAAAAGAATAAAGTTGATTACATTAACTGTATCTTCCCCATATTGTCTATGCTTGGAAGCGTTTGTTCTGAATATGTTTAGTTTAACTACCATAGTTTCTCATATTTGATATTTGTCTTATATTTAAATATCTATTTAACTGTTCAGCGACCTACCTATCTATATAATCTACCTATTTATTCATTTATCCCTTTATCACTTTGTTTATTTATCCAGCTTTGTATTGATCTACCTACAAATCTATCCTTAGAAGTTTCTGCTTTCTCTTTCTCCTACCATAGACTGATATGAAGAAATGCTCTTCACTCTACGGTTCTAATCAAAAGTCCGAATAAAAGATTAAATCTAGTATTTTTATAAATATGTTTTTATATGAAAACAAAAACAATTACTTATAAACTAACAAAGTTAATTCATATTATGAGATATGAATGGAGAAATGTTATTTCTTAATTTCATCGTCTATTTGTCATTTGTCATACAGCAAGGCACATCAATATTTTATCTATTTATAGAATTGCCAACTAAAAAAAGAGCACAAATTATTGCCTCATGTGGCAATGGATTTATGTTCAAGATGACATCAACTTAGCTGAATGTTTTTGTTGGTGCTGCCAGCAGTGTTTCTTTTTTTTTCTCACTTTCACTTGACAGGTGGATACAAATAATTTGCAAATTGGGCCTCAATTCTGTTGGCATACTTCATGAGTTGTCATCAACTATGTAATGTACTAATGAGACAATAAAATGTCAATTATAAAAAAATTCCATCTAGTTGCAAAACACCCAACAAAAAAAAAACAAAGAAAATTCATTTAAAATTTCACAGGAGTTATAAAAATTGGTCTAGTGTAAACAAAACATGACAGTATGGAAAAAAGCATCCAGTGTACTTTGTAAAGTAGTTTGAAGATTTAGCTGAGATAATGCAGGATTGAGAGGACTCTTTAAGGCTTACCAAAAGCAAAACAACTTCTACAGGACTAATGAATGATAAAAATGTACTCAGTTTACTCAATAAAGTAGCTGGGTGTTAGGAAGGGCATCCAACCATAGACACCATGCTAAAATTAAGACTTTGGAGCAAGATATTATCTTCCAACTCCATTCCAGCATGAAAAGTCTGCATAGGATGTTGATAATTTTTTGTTCCTCTGCTAAATCAGTTGCAGTAATAAATCTTACAATCTTATTTTTTACTGTGTATTCAGACTTGAGCAGGACTGTATATTGAATATATATATATATATATATATATGAGGGGAAGTCAAAATTTATTCACACTTTTGCCATAACATATCTTTATTATTGTCACACTGCCTTTTGTGCATGCATGCTTATAGTTAGTACTATTGTGGTCACGTGATCGAAGTTTGAGCCTGATCACACCATTTTACTTTCTGACTTTACAGAGTAAGCATGGCTGCTCCACTAGAAATGTGCACCAAAGAAGAACAAAGAGCAGTGATCTGATTTCTCTGGTAGGAAGATGTGTCAGGTGCTGAAATTCATCAGAAGCTTTTAGCATAATTCTGGGACAGTGCACTACTGTGTAGAAGTGTGTATGAGTAGATCAAGAAGCTTAAAAGTGGTCAGACAAGCATGACACACAAGGATGTCAATCAACCTCCATCACTGATGAGAAGATTCAGCAAGCTTGAGAGACGGTAATGGTAAACTGGTTCACTTTTATCATCTCTCGGATCACTGCTTTTGTTCTTCTTTGATGCACATTGCTAGTGGAGCAGCCATGCTTACTCTGTAAAGCCAAAAAGAAAAACGGTGCAATCAGTCTCAAACTTTGATCATGTGACCACAATAGTACCAACTATAAGGCAGTGTGTCGATAATAAAGATATGTTATGGCAAAAGTATGGATAATTTTTTACTTCCCCTCGTATATCATCATCATCATTTAATGTCTGCCTTCCATGCTGGCATGGGTGGGACGGTTTGATAAGAGCTGGCCAAGCAGAAGCCTGGACCAGACTTCTGTAGCTGTTTTGGCAGGATTTTTACAGCTGGATGCCCTTCCTAACACCAACCACTCAGTAGAGTGAACTTTGCAAGGTTTTTACAGTTGGATGCCCTTCCAAATGCCAATGACTTTACAGTGTGGACTGGGTGCTTTTAAGTGGCACCTGCACTGACAGGGTCACCAAGTACTTGCAAGACAAAAAAAAAACTCTTTTGAGAGGGGAGGGGCATTGGAGGAGGTGATCTTGTGTTGAATGATGAAAGGTTATAGTGAAGCAGAGAGACAGAAACAGGCGTTTTGTTGTAGAGGAGGTACAAGGTTACTTGGCAGGAGAGAGAGAGAGAGAGAGAGAGAGAGAGACGAGGGTGGTGGAGAGGGAGAGAAACACTACTTTCAGAACATCCTCTACTATTGCTAACTTAGTATATATATATATATATATATATAATTTTGCCTTCATTCTTTCGGGGTTGGTAAAATAAAGTTCCAAAGAATTAGTGAGGTAGATGCTATCAACTAATGCTCTCATCTTAAAATTGCTGATCATGTACCTGAATTTGAAACCGTTGCAGAAGCGAGCTAGCAGAATAATTAGAGCATTAGAATAGTTTAAGTCTTAATCAGAGATTATTGTTATTATTTTTGTTGTTATCATTCCAACCTTACAGCTCATGGTAGATATGGTCAGAAATGATAAAACTCAAGTCTTTGAAGTGACAAGTCACTATGACATTGCTAATATGTGATCCTGAAATAAGCTAAATGTTATATTCATATCATGAAGTCTTAATAGATGAAAAAGATCTTTGATAATATTCTAGTATTACTATAGTAACACAAGACACATAGATATAAATAGTTTGTGTGTGTGTGTGTTACTGTCTCCTTGTTTTGACTCTGCGTGATGTTTGTAAATGGGTGTCACTACCATGTAAGCAGTATCCTTTGTTTCTAATTTTTCATGAAAACACATCTCTGGACATGGAGAAATATGATTTTACTTAGAAACAGGTAAGGGTTGGCAACTGAGACAGCATCAAGCCACAGAAAATCCACCTCAACAAATTCCATCCAACCCACATGAGCCTGGAAAAAAGGATGTAAAATGATGATGATGTTGATGATGCATTATGTGTGATGGAAGGAAATTTAGCTGGTTACTTCTTGCTTGAATAAATTCATGATAAAAGCTATTCCAGCCATGACATTGTTGCCTGTTTTTACATCAGAAACTACATTAAAGAAGGGGCTAACAACTTCTTCTCATAGAAGAACCAATATATGACTGAAACTGTCCAAGAATGGTCTAGAAACATGTAATATAGCTTGGAATGGTAATGATTTCTGATTTAGGCACAAGGCCAGTAAATCTGAGAAGGGAGAATTAGTTGATACGATGGACCCTAGTATTTGCCTGGTACTTTATCAAGCTCAAAGGATGAAAGGTAAAGATGACCTGGGTGGCATTATAACTCAGAATGTAAAGAACTGAAACAAATAGTGCAAAGCATTTTATCCAGTATTCTAATGATCCTATCAGTCTAGCATCGTCTCAGGAGGTAGATTTGAACCACTATTCTCAGGATGACAATTGCATGTAACACTATTACAGTCTTCCACTAAACCAATAATAATGGCTTCAAATGTTGGCACAAGGCCAGTAAGTTTGAGTGGGGTGGTGTACTTGTTGATGACATTGACTCCACTGCTCAACTGGTACTTATTTTATCTACGTCAAAAAGATGAAAGGCAAAGTCAACCTTGGTGGGATTTTAATGTACAATGTAATGTGTTGGAAGAAATATACTCACCTTTGCTAGCTGGGATGAATGGAACAATGTGAAATAAAGTAACGCTTACATTCTTTTTATGTTTTCCATGGAGTTTTCATGGGTCCAGCTAGTAATAATAATGATAACAATAATAATAATCCTTTCTACTAAAGGCACAAGACCCAAAATTTTGGAAGAGGAGACTAATCGGTTACATTGACCCCAGTGTTTCACTGGTACTTATTTTATCCACCCTGAAAGAATGCAAAGCAAAGATGACCTCGGTGGAATTTGAACTCAGAATGTAAAGATAGACGAAATGTCACTTAGCATTTTTTCTAGCGTACTATAATAATAATAATAATAATAATAGTAATAATAATAATAATAATAATAATAATAATAATAATGATAATGATAATAATAATAATAATAATAATTATGTAAGAGAACATTGGATCTGAGAGCATCAGATCTATCTAAAGTTCTGGCAGTTATTATTGATTAACATAACACATAAGCACCATTGTTGATGCTTATAAAGTCTGTCTTCTTGAATGGAGATAATTTCAGTCAAGAGACAGAAAAATTAGAAACCTCAATCTCAATATTTTCTCTCAGAACTCAGCTTCAATATTGTTTACAATTTGTGTGCTCAAGTATCATTAATTGTATCACAAGCCATATTTTAAGCTTTCTGAAATGTCATCCAAAAGAATTCACCATAGTTGTTTGCGACAATTTCAACAAACATGTTTTTCATTTCTCTATTCTTCATCAAATTCTTGATACATCTATCCTTGGTCATCACTGATTTGGTCATCTCTGACTCAGGATAACATGGTATGCTCATTGTGTTTATTACAAATTGATCTGTGATAGTATGGGTCAGTGATCAGTCAAAGATTCTGCTTGGACCACAAGAGCATGCTCTGGTAACCATCTGCAATACTCAAAACAATTTGGGGTCTCGGAAAGAAATCTTTTTTCCCCATGTATTCATTATCACTGACTCATTTTAACACTTTTGTAACAAATATCTCTGGTAAATAAAGATAGATATACTGTTATTAATTTTGATTGTCTGTTTCTTCTCTTTTTATATGTTAATTCTTTTTAATATTAGTGGACTATCAGACGTGTATTTTCAGTTTGAGGTAAGGTGTAAGCTAAAACATTAACAAATAAAGTAAAACAACAAATAAGAAAAAAAAACAAGAAAAAAATCTTGCTGGGTCTTGATCAACAAAGGTATGTAGAGAAACCTCGTAACTCAGGTTTATTCATACTTATGAACTTTTCAGAGAAAGGCTATGACTGGAAGTGGGTAAGGTGCAAATTCTTATTTACTTCAACGACACAAATATTTACTTATGAAAGAATATATTGCAATGCCATAAGATAAGATAAGAAAGATAAGAGCTTGTTTACAATTGAAGATTAACAAAGAAAGATGGGTAAGAAGACAGTTTGCAAAATTTAACAGAAATATCAAAATTATAAGCAATGCTTTGTCATTGAAGACTGGGTCTTTGGGTTCCCTTGTGCTACATTTCTAACAATAATGCCTGTTGATTTTTCCCCATCAAGTTTTTTTGCTTAACTTTTCTTTGACCTCATAAACTAAAAACAATTTTTAAAAATTTAATTCATAGAACTAAGTGTTGAACACAATACTTTGCAGCATTTCATTCCAGTTCTCTGTACTCTGTGTTCAAATTCCATCAAGGTCAATTTTATCTTTCATCCATCTGGGATAAATACATAAAAGTATCAGTCAAGCAGTGGGTCAATACTTTGTTTTTTCAGTGTTTTCTCTCTGAATCAGCTTCCAGTTTGCAGAAGAGTGGTGTCAAGACTGGGCCTGCTTTTAGCAGAATCCATGGAAGCAGGTGACAACAGATTCAAGGTGTTTAGGAGTTCTTGAGTTAGGGGAGGGGTGAATGATGTCAACTAACTCTTTAAAAAAATCCTATGAGTTAACAAGGTAACCTCTATGTGGTTGCATGGTGTGCTAGAAATAGCAGCTAATTCTCCTTTAAATCAAACCACAGTCCTATATAAACAAGGATATATTGGATAATGTAGTCTTAGACACCTGTAGAAAGTTGGGATGGTCAACTGCTGGAATACAGCTGATCTAAGGTATGTTGATACCGTTGTTGCCTGGCGACTAAACTAAAACAAAATTCACAAGAAACAAAACAAAAAATAAAATAAGCTTTTGTTGTTTTTTTTCACTTTTCCAAATTCATTTATTTTCTTTTTGAATTTTCCTTTGCAATCAATGAAGAATAACATCATTGGTTACAGAATGACATCACTGGTTTTCAGCATTTCTAATGGCAGATAGTGACAAGAGAGTATCTATATAACTCAGTGCTTTTAAGACTGGAAAAATAACTGTTCCTATGTGGATGAGTAAAAACTAGAAATCTTAATCCCAAGAATCTTAACCAAAATTTTAGAAAATGACTCCAGGTGATGCTGACCAAAACATCAGATAAATAGATAGATATAGAGATAGATAGATAGATAAATAGATAGGTAGACAGACAGGCAGACAGCTAGAAAGAGAGAGAGAGAGTATAAATTTATTTTAAATTCGATGCTATTCAAAAGGAGCATGTCACTGAGCCAGACAAGAAGGAATGTGCAAAGTCTTAGAATTACTATTGTATTCTAGCTTCATATCTGTTATTTGAACAATTACAATATATACAACCAGGACAGCCGATAGCCAGGAAATAGTTATTTCAATATGTTGAATATGTTTATAGATAAGATAATATGAACCCCTTAGCTTATGTTGTTATTGAACATACCAGTTCTGAGGGCTGTCATTCTATCCATGTAAATATATAAAAGGTGGCCTAATATTTTGTTTCCAGTGATAGTTCTCCACATTTGCTGACTTGTTAAGCAAGTTGTTATTGGAATATGTTCTAGACCTTGCTTCCATATCTGGAACTTCTCCAGTTCAGGTAGTTAGAAAACAAAAGTTTTATTCTGTTCTACATTTAAAAGATGAGGAATTATGTACATTATTTACATTTGACGTATATTTGTCTTCATCTTGTTTCATATTAACACAACGTTTCAGCTGATATACCCTCCAGCTTTCATCAGGTGTCTTGGGGAAATTTTGAACCTGGGTTCTCATTCCTAAAGTATTTTTCGATGTTATTATTATTATTATTATTATTATTATTATTATTATTATTATTATTATTATTATTATTATTATTGTTATTATTCAGGTCACTGCCTGGAATCAAACTTGGAATCTTGGGGTTAGTGGCCTGCGCTCTTAATCATTACGCCTTATCCTGTATCAGAATAAGGAAAAGACGCTCCAAGTGTGAGGTGTAAACCATCTTGAACTGACCAGGAATTGTGCCTGAGCAAGATATTCCAGATTTGCTTTGATGTTATGTTGTTCTTTAGCCTATGTTGCTGTTGTTCACATCTTAGACCATAGGTCGGCTTCATTGAGCAAACCTATCATTGAAGACATTCCAGCTGTAACCATCTTTTCATGTGTGTATCAGGAACTGTATGTTCTTAATTTGAAATGTTAAAGAATGATTTGAGGTAGATTTACCTTGCTATGTCTGACAAATTGAATGGCCACATACAAGCTCCACATAGGCTCTTTAAATGTAACTATTCTGTGTAGTTGGACTGATTGTTATGGCCCAAATCACTCCCCATAGGGGGTTATTGCCTTCAAAGTCAAGGTGTTCATATGTGTCATTTGGCTTGGTTTCTATAAGTGGATGCTAACCACTTTATAGCACATACTGGATGCATTTTCTTAGAGAGGTTGAATAGTCTTCAATGAGACAGGATTAGAGGGACCTCATAACCTTATACTTTCTCTTGTGAGTGGATTTGGTAGATAGAAACTGAAAGGAGCCCATCTTTTGTGTGTGTGTGTGTGTGTGTGTGTGTGTGTGTGTGTGT
>NC_068990.1:89099924-89100981 GCF_001194135.2 Octopus bimaculoides | reverse complement strand
TGTGTGTGTGTGTGTGTGTGTGTGTGTGTGTGTGTGTGTGTGAGTTTGTAAGTAATGACTTCCTGATGATGCTTTTTGCTTGCAGTCCACTGTGAAAACATAGCCAAACTTCTTGACATGTTGCACAAATCTTTGTAAAGGAAAGGTCCATTCATATGGTGTCATTTGTTCCCATTGTTCGCATAAAACAGGTTCTGTTTTTTTGTTATTTTGTAGACTGAGAGGTGGGGGCTGGTGACAAAAAGGGCATCTGCCTGTAGAAAAACTTGGCCCCTAACATATTCTTATCTGTCCCATGCAGATGGAGAGAAGTAGATGTTAAAATGATAATGATGACAACAACGACGATGATGATTAAAACAAGATTTGAGTTGACATGTGCTCTGGTGATAACGTTGAGCATGTGAATGTTTGGAAAGTCAGTAGTGTTTAATTCACATGTTTATGGAAATAAATGTTGTCTTGTGTGACACACGTAGAGTGGATGGAAAATGTTGCTAAGATAAAAGAAAGGCATGGAGTATAGTTGAAGAAAGAGAGAGGAAAAGAATATAGACAGGTACACAGATAGGTAGATAGGTAAGTGGATAGGTAGATAGGTAAGTGGATAGATAGATAGATAGATAGATAGATAGATAGATAGATAGATAGATGGATGGATAGATAGATAGATGGATGGATGGATAAATAGATAGATGAATGGATAGATAGATGGATAGATGGCTAGATAGATAGATGGCTGGCTGGCTGGCTGATGGATAGATAGATAGATAGGTAGATAGATAGATAGATAGATAGATAGATAGATAGAGATGGAGGGAGAAAGAGAGAGATTAAAGTTTTCTGATCTCCCTACCAATTTCTTACTCTAGCTGAGCTCTGCTGTAGAGAGAAAGAGAATAACTTTGAATTTCATTTATGTGGTGTTATGGGCTGTGACGAGCTATGTGTTGTGGTGGAGAGGGGTGAGGCAAACAGAGGTGAAGCCAGACCGGAAGGGCCAGACCGGAAGGGTCAGATCGGAAGTCGGCGACACGCGGTCGAAGACTAGCACGTG
>NC_068990.1:89091954-89095949 GCF_001194135.2 Octopus bimaculoides | reverse complement strand
TTATGTGGTGTTATGGGCTGTGACGAGCTATGTGTTGTGGTGGAGAGGGGTGAGGCAAACAGAGGTGAAGCCAGACCGGAAGGGCCAGACCGGAAGGGTCAGATCGGAAGTCGGCGACACGCGGTCGAAGACTAGCACGTGGGGCCAGTCAGAAAACAGAGGTTACGAGAAAGACGTGTTCTGATCAGGAGCGATCGTGTACTCCGCTGCGGTCGACAAGGTAAGGTCCAACGTTTCATTCTGTCCTTTTGCTTCTTGTTGTCTTTCTTCCTCCATTACAGACAATGTATGGCTGAGGGTGGCTGCCGAACTCTCCATCAAATCCTTGTTCTGGCTGAAGTCTTAGCTTTTAAGTTCTGTTCAAAAATCTAGTGCACAACTGAAAGGCAAAGGCACTTCTCTCTCTTTGGTCTAATAAACCAGTAAAAAAATGGCGTGAAATAATTGAGTGTTAACATATTTACTGAAATGACTATCATCATCGTCATCGTCATTATCAGCAGTAGCAAGCATAAAGCAACAGACTTATTTTAGTGACCCTGAAAGAATGAAAGGCAAAGTTCCCCTTGGTGGAATTTTCACTGAAAACATAAAGAACTGGAAGAAATGCAGAGAAGCATTTCATTCACCATGCTGATGATTCTGCTAGCTTGTCTCCTTAGCAATAATAATGATAATTCTCTCAAATTTTGGCACAAGACCAGTAATTTCAAGGGGAGGTGGCTACGTTGGTTATACTGACACCAATACTTGACTGGTACTTATTTTATTGACCCCAAAAGATGAAAGACAAAGTTGGAAGGATTTGATCTCAACATAAAGAGCTGAAAGAAATACTGTTCGACATTTTGTCCGATGCTCTAACAATTCTGCCAGCCGACTGCCTCAACAACAATAATAATAATAATTCTTCCTAATTTTGGCACAAGAAATGAAATTTCTTGAGGAGTGAAGAACAGGAAATTGGTACAAAATACCAGTACTTGACTGGTATTTTATTATATCAAAACCTCTAATAATGAAAAGCATAGCTGACCTCAAAATGTAGAGCCAGAAAAATACTACACAGCATTTTTTCTGATGCTCCAACGATTCTGCCAAAACTAACGTTAATAATAGCACTGAAGAAGTTTATGATATACTTTAAAATAGGGAATACAACACAATTGGAATCTGGTAGGTGACATACACAGCAATCACAATGACTTATTATATCTTAGTGGGTCTTTTAGACAATGGAAGTATGAAGAGCAAAACCATTGTTGGTCTTAATTTGGCTCTGCCTACATGACACAGGTCTCTTTGCAGTTACACGACTCCCCTTTCTGTCCCCTTCCTTTTTTTGGTTGTGCAATCTCTTCAGTGTTTACATTGCTCTTCCTTCCTTTTCTCTCTTTCCCATTGATATTGTTCTATCTCTGCTAAATCGGTACCCTGCTGTCCTCATTAATAATTTTTTTACAAGAGTGGTTGTTTGGCAGAACCATTAGGACGTCTGACGCAGCTTTTCTTCTGGTTCTTTGCGTTCTGAGTTCAAATCCTGCTGAGGTCAACATTGCCTTTCCCTGTTGTGATAAAATAACGCGCTGGTTAAGTACTGGGAATCGGTTATCACGACTAACCCACTCACTCAAATTTCAGGTCTAATTAGAAACAGTTTAATTACAGAGCATGGGACAAAATACATTACAGGCCCTTCATGTTCTCAGTTAAAATTCCACCGAGGTCGTCTGTGTAATTTATATTCCTATGGCACACCTTAGATGTGAATGGAATTAAACTACAAAACTGGAGACCTCTTTTTTTTCTTTCTAGTCTTGCCACACCTCGATCACTTCCCCTGTCTTTACACCTTTTCTCTTATAATTCTCGACTTCTTTTTCTTCTCACACCTGCTTCTTCTTTTCTTGTACTCTCTAATTCCTTCTCCTTCCTCTCCCTCCTCCTATTTCTAGTTATCCTACTCTCCCCCCTCTTTATCTCCCTCCTTTCGCCTGTCTTTCTCTCAACGTATCTTCAGTTTATCTTTCCTCAACCCTCTCTCTTTCTATTTAATCATTCTTTTCTTTTTCTCTCGTATCCACCTTCTACTTTTTCTTCTGTTCTATTACCTCTCTTTTCAAGCTTGCCCCACCACCTTTAATCTCTTTTATTTTTCATCTCCCCGAATTTATCTTCTGCTTTATCTATTAACACTTCTTCTTACCACCCCTCCTTAATCGTTATCGTATATTTCCTTCCTTCCTTCTTTATTATATAATTCTTTCAATTCTCCCTCTCTCTATTAACTCTTGCCCTTTGCTAAATCTTCCTCCTCCTTTTGACAATACCCCCTCACTCTATCATATACATTCCTGTTTATCTTACGTCCCTCTTCCTATCGCCCGCTCCTCCTCCTCCTCCTCTTCGTCTTTCTTCTTCTTTTCTAACATCCAGTACTCCCCCTATTTGACCTCTCTCTTCCTCTTTCTCCCGTTATCGTCCTCTCGTCCTCCCAGCTTTCGTTTCTTTTCCTCATCTCTGACTAAGCCTCCTCCTTCTCCTCCTCATTGTCTCACGCAATTCTTTGACGTAACTCCCCCCCCATCACACCTCTCTCCAAGTGATTCTCCTCATCAGCCATCCACCCCCTGCAACTCCCTATAAAACATTAATACCAAAAGCAACTCGCGCTTACTCGTGCGACGAGGACAAATATGAAATAAGAGAAACTAAACACAAACAGAGAAGCGAAAGGAAAGCACGTTGGTGTAGTAATTCACATGTAAACATTTGTTATCGTTAGAGTTTGACAAACAGAACTATTACTTCACAAGAAAAACACCTCGTGGTATATATATATATATATATATATATATATATATATATATATATATATGTATGTATATATATATATATAATAAAATATAGGCTTAACAATAGATCTCGCCAAATATAGTTTTGGTTTTTAAGCGCGTGAGTCTATCTATCTATCTATCTATCTATCAATAGTAGTAGTAGTAGTAGTAGCAGTAGCAACAACCGCAACGAACGTTCCTTGCTTTACACTATGTGATAAATGAATTGGATCGTAAGTTATATAAAGTTAAAATCAGACTTTGGAAAGAAACAAAGAGACCTAAAGAACAATCAAGGTAAATAATTATTAATATAATGTTTGCAATTGTTTATGTGTGTGTGAAAGAATATATATATATATACATGTGTGTGAATGAATTCAAAGATTCGTGCTTGTCACATTGTCACGCTGATTCTAAGAGAATTACACGTGTCTGTGGAATATTCAATCACTTCACCTGCTAATTCAATGAGGAGAAAATTCAGTTGCCCGAACAACTGGACGCTTGTCATCACTGAAATTTAGCATATAAGGAAAAAAAAAAAATTCAAAATGGAAAGTAACACGTCCGATTCATTTGGTCATATGGGGATATGCGGACGCGTGAATGCATGCGCTTTTCTAAATGCTCCCCTTTCTTTAAAGGCGTTCCAACTGTGACCATCCCATGTTTAAAAAGTATTGCTACCGTGACCAATCCGTATGATTTGAAGTCTTCTGGCCACGTGTGTGAGTGTGGATGCACGTGTATATATATTACTGCTGTTCAACTAGCCGCTTGTTTCACTTCAGTACATCGATTTCATTGTTAAAATCGACAGAAATATTTAAAAACAGTCATTTATTTAAATAACACCTGGAAAATAAAGATGGGATGGTCAAAGGTGGTGTGCCTTTGATAAGTCGGCATTCTTTCGTTACTACCAGCATTTATAAGTCTATTGGATCAAAACTGACCTGAGGTTAAGCTAAAATAACTACTCATCCTAGCTAAAGACGATCCTCTACATTATTACTTGATCTGCTTGAAATAGCAGCCAAATCATTACTGCGTCGCGTTTGATCATGGAGGTTTGTTGGATCAGAGGCTAATCAATGACAACGAAGATTTCCTTTCAATATGTCTTTGGACGTCTTTCTTTGCCCCCCCCCCCCC
>NC_068990.1:89087402-89091939 GCF_001194135.2 Octopus bimaculoides | reverse complement strand
CGCCGAAAGCACTTTCTTCATTCAGCTGCTACCGAAGTAGTTGTTTGGGCAACCGACAGACCGGCATATGCACAACATGGCCAGACTAACAAAGGCAAGGCTACATAATCATACGTTCAGTGTAGGAGAAACTGGCTTATTAGACCAAGAAGACATTCTTTTGTGCTTTCTGTATTTGGATGTGCATGCTTTTCCTCAGATATCTCTTGTAATATATTTCCAGGTTATGGAGATGAATCGTGGAGGAGACTGTGTACAACAACATCAACAACTACAACATAACTTTAGTTGTTTGTTTCAGTTCATGATCTTCAATACACCTCTCTTTTCTGATGATCAAAGTTTAAATTAACACATTTTATATGGTTTTGGATTTCCTCGTTAGTATCCGCATTCTGTGATACTTGATTACCCTGATATTGTATGTGCTCTACATTTCCCATAATCTGTCTTCATAGTGGATTAGAGGGAGCAACTTCCTGTTTATTGAAGCAAAACCACTGAAGCCTTTATGGCACTTCTCTTTTTACTCTTAACGGCTTCATTCATTGGACTTTGGTCCATGCTGGTAAAAATATTCTGTTTTATGTTCAAAGTGGCAACATCTAGCCCCTCACACCTACCACACAGTGTCATTTAAAAAATAAAATTCAAGGGTACAAGATAATGCCTGATCAGTTCGAAACAATGTGAATAAATAATGTTTGACAGAGTAATCTGAATGCTAAAGGGCTAGTCATGAATGTTGTCATGCATCTGTATCAGTTTGCTTGTCAAAATAGTGTATTGGTGATTACTAAGTTATGATACTCATATTCACTTAGAAGCAGAATGTCATTCGAACTAGCCTTTCCCAAACCCTCTTTTAATGCCATTGCAGAAATTTGATGACTTTATCTTGTTTTGGTATTGTGGATAGGACATAGTCTAAAGTAGCATAAAATTCCTCCTTTACTTTTGTGTCTGTGTCAAGTACAGGCACATACATACAGATGCCTCTTGTATCTGTCAGTCAGCAGAGAGTTATCAATCTTTCAGCAATACCTTTAAATAATTTATGCAGCCCATTCACTAGGTCATTACAGACTGCAAAGCCTACTCCATATAAGTGTCACACTTCTGATGGATTTGCATTCCAATAGAAGATATATCTGCTGCTGTTTTTCTTCAGCTGAACCTTAGTAGCTAGTCTTGTTTCACAAAGAGTGCAATATCAGTATTGAAGCACACCAGTTTCCAAGAGATGAATGGTGTCTACCATTCCAACCAAAGGCTGTTTTGTTTGTCTAGTTCAGTATATTTCAAGATTCAATACTAATGATGATGATTGTTCCTTTTGTTCACAAAGACGGGCGTGAAGCACCAGTTGAAGGAGCTGAGCTAAAGTAATCTTGAGGCACATTTTCTAACCTCTTCCCAATTGTGTGTGGAGACATGTCTAGAGCAGATTCTAGAAAAGACTGCTCAGACACAGCTACAAGTGTTGTTCCCACAAAATCTTGACAGGGAGATATCTTGGCCCAACAGTATGTATTTATGTATATGTTGAACTTAGTAAGTCTGAGTAAGTAGGAAGGCAGACATATCACAAATTCCTTCAGGTGGATGGCCCTGCTCGATCTGTAAAAAAGGTGTAGGTAGAAACTCCATAAGATGCACCTGGTGTAAGCTTTGGACACCTAAAAGGTGCAGCAATATCAGAGGAAGGTTAACAGGGAAACTAGCTTTTGTATGTGGAAGAGGCACAGGTACAATAAACGCTGAAAATGTGCAGAAAATAGACTCCATCAACTGCTAGGGGTGGCAAGCTAGAGGCAGTAGATAATTTCCGTTATCTAAGTGACCAAGTTAGTAGTGCATGTTCGACAGAGTGTAAGCATCTTGAGAGAAAAGTTAGGCATAAGAGGAATCAGATGTGGTGTGCAAGAGAGATGACTGTGCTTGTATGGTCATGTGATGCATATGGGCAAGGACAGCTGTATAAAGAAGTGTCGATCTCTAACTGTGGAGGGAACCTGTGGTTGAGGTAGACCCAGAAAGACATGGGATGAGGTGTTGAAGCATGATCTTTGAACATGGGGCCAGATCAGATTGGAGCTTGGTGCAGCCATCTGGCCCACCAGTTCCCAGTCAAACCGTTTAACCCATGTCAGCATGGAAAGCAGACGTTAAACGATGATGATGATATATATATATATGTATATATATTTATGTGTGCGTGTCTTTGTCCCCCCACCATCGCTTGACAACCGATGTTGGTGTGTTAACGTCCCCGTAACTTAGCAGTTCAGCAAAGAGACCGATAGAATAAGCCTGAAGTCGATTTCTTCGACTAAAACCCTTCAAGGCGGTGCTGCAACATGGCCGCAGTCAAATGACTGAAACAAATAAAGAATAAAAGAAAAGACCTATATATATATATATATATAAAACACACACAAATATACATATATATATAAAATATACCTACATATCTGTCTGTCTGTCTGTCTATCTACAAACAAACAAACAATCGTGCACAATATGCATGAAAGTGTGTTTTGCAGAAGAAAGATTATTTTGATTAACTTGAAGAAAGTTTGTTGTACACGATACGATTTACAACGATTATATTATCTGTTGTTTATCAGTAGCAAAATTATTTTCTGGTACAGTCGTAATATTCCGTTTGCATATTATTTATTTATTCTTAAAAATGTTCTTATGTAAAGAAAAGTTTTAATGGTGCAGCTTAGAATAATTTTGTCATCGCTGTTATGCATAGACTATAATTTTGTAAACAAATATGATATCAGCTTTCTTTTAGTGGCCTATATGTGTGTTCAGTTTTGTTAGTTCTTGGAATATTTGGTTCAAAAATAGGTACACACCCAACCACCTACCCAGTCTCCCCCACATATAAGTGTGTGCGTATGTATGTGTGTGTGTATGTGTGTGTATATATATATATATAATTATACGCGCACACACGCACACACACTCATACATGCATACAAGTATGTATGTAAATATATACGCGTCCGCGCGCGTACACAGATATATAAACATCTGTTGGTAAACGCAAAATAATATGGTTTCAGCCAAAGGCTGGCGCCATACTGGAGCACCACCTTTTAGTAGTTTTTTTTGTGGGGGGGGGGGGTTCTGTACTGTTTTTGGTGAAGAAGCTAGCTGGACGGAGCTGCTCTTCTTTCTACCTCTTGCCGCGATATGGGTTCATCTGTGATTTCAGACAAATTTGTCCAGGTGATTTTTGAAGGTCTCCACATCTTACACCTCGTAAATCTCTGAGGTTGTTTGGCAGGATGTTAAACAGTTGTGGTTCACTGAAAGCTAAGCTGTTGCAGTTCTGGGTCCTTATCCGAGATGAAGAAGACGGGATCTTTGGTGTTATGCAGTGTCGTCCAGTTCGGTGGTTGGCATAGCTTTTAATTCTAAAGTTGGGAGCCAGACCTCTCACGATCTTCCATATGTATATCACTGCATATCTTTCTCGTTATCTCTCTCGACAGTAGAGCTTCAATTCTTGTAGCCTCTCCCGGTAGCTGTATCACCGTAGTCAATCTTCTTTGTATTGGTAAGGATTGCCTCAATCTTCTTTGTATTGGTAAGGATTGCCTCAAGCTTCGCCACCAGTTTGACGCTCTGCAGTGACCACATTTAGGAGTGTACTTATAAATAATAATAATGAATATTAGATGTTTATACGTTCTAAACACTAGTGTTCGCACGCACACACACACGCACACGCGAAGGAAAGAAATAGACACCAGTTTTTCATTTTACGCAGTATAACGTATTAACAGGAAAATGACATTAGCGGATGGACGTGTCTCCCGAATAATAATAATAATAATAATAATAATAATAATAATAATAATAATAATAATAATAATAATAATAATAATAAAAAATGCACTGGTGCAGTACCAGGCAGTGGCTCTCATGGTTCGGATTTTAACTGATTGGAAGTGTTATCATGTACATTGTTTTGTCTTGGTATAAAAAATGGGCTACAGCAAATATTCTGCTTAATACCACAGATTTGTTTGTCAGTTGTTTGACCTTAACCAGTTGAGCATGTCCTTTGGTGGCTGACGATATGTGCATCTCTGATCATGAGCAGAAATAGTGGGGGAGCATCATAGCCATGTATTGAGAGGAATTCTTTGGGTTTTGGATAATTCACGTTTGGAAACATGGGTGTTTCGTTCAACATCCTTAAGCAACCCTTATTCAGGGACCTTTTGAGCGGAATGGGCTACTCGATTCGAAGAAAATTCGAATATATATATATATATATATATATACAAATAATATATGAGTGTATGCATATATATGTACATGTATGTACATACCTTCATCTACATGTACATATAGATACATAACTGGGTACATGACGTGGCAAAAGAACATGGACAAAATGATAAACAAGGTACAACAAACAAGCAGGCCACATACAGAACATATCCTTCATCAGCTGCCACCATTAAAACACCGGCGTTTCGAAGAATTAAGGCAGTACGCATCGTTAAAA
>NC_068990.1:89057354-89084887 GCF_001194135.2 Octopus bimaculoides | reverse complement strand
AATTGGAGGAGTTTCAGATCATTCTTCCTCTTCCCGAATTTGTTTCCTCATAAATCTCTTTAACATGCATATCTTTAAATGACATTTTGTCGAAACATTACAAAATGTTGATGTTTCGAGCTATAAATCTACAAAAAAAAAAAAAGAAAAAACGAATTTTCCCCAACTTCTTGGGTGCTAAGCTAGGTTGTGAGGGTGCTGCTCATCTCATGCCACTAGAGCTTTTACCAACTTACTCTCTCAGCCCCAAAAGGTCATCCTCAAACTAGACTTTAGGAATGCCTTCAGTTCCATCAGTCGGGATGTCACCCTCCGGGTAGTAAGGGAGAATGCCCCACATCTCTCAAGCTTATCAGAAGCCCTCTTACCTCTCTTTTGGTGACCACCTCATCCTATCTGCCTCTGGAGTCCAATAAGGTGACCCACTTGGGCCTGCTCTGTTTGCACTGGGTAATGATGATGTTACCACGACGGGAGCTGACCTAGACTTGAATGTCTGGTATCTCTACGATGCTTGTTTTGGTGGGGTAGGCTCTCCCCCCCGACAAAGTCCTTGCAACTGCGAGGACGATGATTGAGGAACTTGGTCGTAGGGGGCTTAACCGTAACAGTTTCAAATGTGTGCTCTGGCTCCTTAGCCATCCAGTTTCACATCAGCAGACTGTAAACTTGTTTACAGACTCCTTCCCTTCTATCGCGGTTCCTCCTTCATCAGCATGGTGCTCCGTTGGAGCCCCAAATTACCGACCGAGCTTCCGAGTCCATCTTTCGACTCAAGATGGTTAACCTTGAGTAACTTCTAAAAAACTTTGAGGTAATTGAGGCCAACCAAGATTTTTTAATACTTAGGAATTACTTGTCGATTCCTAAATTGTATTTTCTCAGAGTTAGTCCTTATAGATTCTTGTCATCTCTCCGATGCTTTGATGATCCAATCTTCAGGAAACTCGAAAGCTTGGTCATTGTCAGATTCTCTCCAGAGTCCCACGACCAGGATGCTTTGCCCAAACGGTTTGGGGGCCTAGGTTTGCGTAGTGCTTATATCTCTATCTCTTCCCTGTTTTGCTTTCTCTCCAACATGAACTAGTTCCAACAAGGAGATGGATGAAGTTCTGTTACAGTGGAGAGAGCTGGGTTTGTCAGTTCCTGTTACAATTGAGGATAGACAAAAGCAGAGAGTATGGGACAATCTGCGCTCAAGTGTCACTTTCGACTCTCTCTTTGATCAACCTGATCAATTTTCAAGGTGCCGCCTACTTCCTGCTTGTGAAAAATTCTAGACACATTGGTGGTCTACTCAGTCTAGATGAGCTCCGCATTTCCATCGCACTCAGAATGGGAGCCGACGTCTGTAGGGGACTGAGATGTTGCTGTGGTAGGCCCCTTGAATCCACAGGTTTTCACGGTTTGTTTTGCCGCCTAAATGCCGATCACTTCGCTCGTCACACCGAGCTAAACTTGATCATTTAGCGGGCCCTGTCTCGGGTTAATATCCCCTCAGAACTGGAGCTGGCGGGATTATCCAGAAGTGATGTGAAGAGTCCAAATGATCTTACCCATTTTTTCCTGGGCAAGAGGTAGGTGCCTCATCTGGGATGCCACAGTCTGTGATTCCTTTTGTCCCTCCCACATCCTGGATGCTGCGTAAATGGGAGGACCACTGCTTCCGTAGCTGAACGGAACAAAATTTTTAAGTATTGAGACCTGTCAGTGAACCATCTCTTCCAGCCTGTGTCATTTGAGACGTTTGGAAGGGGGTTGAGCCGCTAACGCCGAAGTTCTTGTCGTTGTTGGCGGCTCGCCTTACCGAGGTGTCAGATGATGCCCATGAAGGTGCTTGGCTGTTTCAACGCCTTAGCCTCGCTATCACCCATGGTAATGCCATGAGCATGTTGACTTGCTTCAGTAAGTTCCGTCGAACCTTGTGGTGTGCAACCAATTGAAGTACTTGGTGTTGCATTGATGTTTTTTCCCCGTTTTTCTTTCTTTTTTTTCTCTTTCTTTTTCTTTCTTTGTTCCTCTTTTTCCATTTTTAGTTTTGGCTATTAGATAAACGGATATGTATACACCAGCATTATATATAGGTTACATATGATTGCTCTTATAATATATAATTAGAAAATAAAAGTACCTAATGAATACATTCTTCATGAAACAAAAATTTAAGTCCTGAAATAGGGAATCAATTATTTGCTTCTCTCTCTCTCTCTCTTGGTGTGTGTGTGTGTGTGTGCACGCGCACGTCTGTAATTGTTTATATATTTAAATATTTATACACATACGTACACACACACATACACATACTGCTGAAAACATATACATATGTGTGTATGTTTGTATTTGTGCACGGTGTGAGTGATGAAAGGCTAAGTCTGCCTAAACAGGATTTGTACTAAGAAAGCTTGCAAGTGCAACAGACCTGATTTTAACTGAGGAAAGGACACGGGATTGTCTCGTGCCTTCACCAGTCTGTTTAATTATATCAAATGAAATGGTGCTCTTTATATTTTTTAAGCCTAGTTAGTATCGATCTGCTGGGTAAAGGCGATTATCTTCTCTCATGCCGATATTATTTCACAGTTGTTTGTTTACTTGATGTAGACATGCCTATGGTTCCCCATCGAATTCGACCACTGTATGTATATGCATTAATGGCGAAAGTAAAGAATACGTACACCCGGAGTTTAGGGTTAGGATTAGGGTTAGGGTTTTTGTTATGCCGAAAACGGGTGGTGTACGTAT
Source organism: Octopus bimaculoides (assembly GCF_001194135.2). Classification (NCBI taxonomy): domain Eukaryota; kingdom Metazoa; phylum Mollusca; class Cephalopoda; order Octopoda; family Octopodidae; genus Octopus; species Octopus bimaculoides. The sequence goes on along the minus strand of NC_068990.1, from coordinate 89,082,145 downwards.
TCTTTACCTTCGCCTGCATTAACTACATATATATATATATTTATTTCTTTATTTCCCACAAGGGGCTAAACATAGAGGGGACAAACAAGGACAAAAGGATTAGGTCGATTCCATCGACTCCAGTGCGTAACTGGTACTTATTTAATCGACCCCGAAAGGATGAAAGGCAAAGTCAACGCGCATATTTGGACGTTGCTTCAGTATAGATTTACAGTGTCAGTGTGAGGAGAGATCGTTCACCCTCTTTTTCAGCCTAGCCTCTTTAAGAGATTGTTCACCCTCTTTTTCAGCCTAGCCTCTTTATCTATGTCATTAGAGAAGATTGTGTTGGTGAATGACGTCGTGTATCAGAATCGAAGGATTGCCGCTTGTTGTTTTACACCTTTAACTTTTGTGGGATTCTTTCGGTTTATAGTCATAAAATGAAAGTGGAAAATTATTGTAAGCAATCGTCTTTAAGAAATAGAAATTCTGAAAAAAACTCTTTTCTAAAATCGTGTTCTCCGAATTTTTAAATGTGGATTTTCAAGAAAATCTCTGAAAAAAGGATAAGTTAAAAGTCAAAAATGAAAAAAACCTGGAAACCTTTTTTGTTTTTTGTAAAATATGAATTTCTTGATAAAAACATAGGAGTCACAAGACAGCCAAAATTGGGTGATGTGTCTACTCAACACGTCTGTTTGAACGTTGCTGCCATACAATATCAATATTTCCACTTTCGTGCGCATAAAGTTCAGTAGTATGGGATACATGTGTCATCATTAGAATTCTTTTAGAGTGTGTAAAGAAGGAAAGAACCCTCATCTGCAATTTTGATGAAATTTAAATCATAAGTATTCCAGTTCATTAGAGAAAATATAACAGAAAAGTTTAATTCTTCAATTGCATGTAACACGGGCAACGCCGGGTATCTCTGCTAGTCATATATATATATCATATATATATATATATATATATATATATATATATATATATATATATATATATATGTATATATATATATATCCTATATAGCACACACACACACACACACACATATATATATATATATCATATATATGTATATATTATATATATATATCATATTCATATATATGTATATCAAAGCATGGCAGACAAAAATGCTGAGTAGCATTCATTCATCTTTACATTCTGAGTTCAAGTTCTGTTGAGGTTGACTTTGCCTTTCATCCTTTTGGTATTGATAAAAACAATACCAGTTGAGTGCTGGGGGGGGCAGTGTAATCAACTTATCCCTGGCTTCACCCACAAAATTATTGACCTTGTGCCTAAATTTGAAATCAAAAATTAAATATTCATAAACCATCAGGTGTTTTTTTTTTGTTTTTTTTTTTAAATAACAGTTATTTAGATGCAGCAGTGATGACACGTCTACATCTTCATCATTGCATATATCGGTCTATTTAAAATTATTCATATGTATACAGCAATGAAGATAAATGTATTTATTAATACATATAATTTGGATATTTAAATCATTCAATCTTGCATAAATGCATGTATATGCATGTTTGTGTGTACATGCATGATTCATGAAATTTATATCCATAGATATCCAGTGAAATACACTTCAATTTTGCATAATCATATTGTTAAGACCATGTATAATCATCAGTTTTTGTTTGTTTTGCATAGTTGTTTTACACACTTAGAATTGAAGTTATTCTTGTTTTCATCATTTTAGTATATTTTTTGTGAGGATTTTCTGTTTCATTTGATGGGTGGCTGTTTTGTCCCCTATGCCCTTATGTCACTTTGATGCTGTCCTCCAGCACATTGATGAATGTTTTACGAATAGATAGTGTTACAGAAAGAACACCAGCACTGGTGCCATTTGCATGACACCAGTATCTGCCACAACTGCGGTTTTATTTGGCTTGATGGGTCTTTTTCACAAGCGCAACATAATGTGAGGCCCAACACACAAAAGGTGCTTTCATGTGCCACCGGCATTGGTCACCTTGCCTCCAATGCTCGAAAGGTGCTTTTTATGTGCCACTGGCATGGGTGCCAGTTACGTGACACCAGCATTGGCCACAACTATGATTTCACTTTGCTTGATGGGTCTTCTCAAGCACAGCATATTGCCAAAGGTCTCGGTCACTAGTCATTAACTCCATGAGGCCCAAAGTTTGAAGATCACCACCTTGTCCTATGACTTCTTGGGTCTACCTCTACCACAGTATCCCTCCACAATTAGAGATCGGCAGTTCTTTACATAGCTGTCCTCATCTATACACATCAGATGATGATACCAGCACAGTCAACTCTCTTGCACACCACATCTGATGCCTCTTATGCCCAACATTTCTCTCAAGATGCTTACACTCTGTCGTACATGCACACTGACATTGCACATCCAGTGAAGCATACTGGCTTCATTTCTTTCAAGCCTATGTCTGTCCTCGTCTGTCACAGCTCATGTTTCACTGCCGTGGTGTAACATAGCTGTTCACATCATACAGTTTGTTTTTCACTCTGAGGGAGAGGCCCTTTGTTGTCAGCTGAGGTAGAAGTTCTCTGAACTTTGACTAGTCTATTTCTTTTTTCACAGCTACCCTCTTGGAGCATCCACCTCCACTACTAACTTGGTCACCTAGATAATGGAAGCTATATACTACCTCTATTTACTCCACTGGCAGTTGATGGAGTCTATTTTCTGTACATTTTTAGTGTTTTTTGTACCTGTGCTTCTTCTATACACAAAAGCTATTTTCCTTGTTAATCTTCCTCTGATATTGTTGCACCTCTTATGTGTCCATAGCTGACACCAGGTACGTCTTATGGAGTTTATACCTCTGCTTTTTCTACAGGTCGAGCTGGGTCATCTACCTGACGAAATTTGTGATTTGTCTGCTTTTCTACTTACTAAGACTTTGGTTTTTACTTGGTTAACTCTAAGGCCCTTCAGTTCTAGACATTACTTCCATGTACCAAAATTAAAAATTATCATTAATTCATCATAATAATATATAAAATATATTAATACATCATTATCGTTATCATTGTCATCATTTAACATCCACTTTCCATGCTGGCATGGGTTGTATGGTTTGACAGGAACCGGCCAACTGAAGGGCTGTTCAGGCTACATGTCTGTCCTGGCATGGTTTCTACAGCTGGATGCCCTTTCAAATTCAAATGACTTAACTGATGTTGAATTAAAGATGAGAGGCCTGCTTTTGGATTCTGTATCATATTTATAATTCATTTGATTTAGCATCCACTTAATTTTGGGGGAAAATAGATATATTGACTTACAGATGCTCAAACTGAGTGTTACTCATTTCACACCATTCTCACCACTCAGAGGTGGGTGGTGGGGCTTATATGTGAAGGTCATGGAATGTACTCCTCTTCCTGTCACCAATAAAACACACAACAGAAGTTCTTAAATTTGTTTCATCTAAAATAAAATAATTAATACTTTATATCATTATATTCCATTTTTTAAAAATTTTTTGTCCCTTCCACATAATTGTTTGTTGTGTTTGACATCTCTTGTGATGCGGTTCCTATTTAACATCTGAGGCGATGTAACATAGAATGACTATGCAGTTTTATTTATAACCATTTATTTCAATTATTTTCTTTTTCTTTTGTTCAGGTAGAATAAGTTTTTGTTAAGGTTGTACTTGATGTATAACAAAACCTTAGCATTGTCAATATTAATTATTATTATTATTATTATTATTATTATTATTATTATTATTATTATTATTAAATAATGTTATTATTGTTGGTCATTTTTCATTTTCAAATACCGTGTCAAATGAATGTAATGCACACTAGGCTTTTGAATTTTAATGTGATGTTTTCATTTTTCATTCTCATCTTATGTGGTATGTGTATCTGTATGAAAGAGAGTAAGTATTTTTTAAAAAAGCATTCTCTGTGTCTGCATAGAACAGTGATTGCACCTTTAATACCCATTGTTTGTGTGTTTTAAAAAGAATGAATGAGTTTTTCATAAGGATTCTTTGTGAGTATCTGTATGTATCTGTGTGTTTGTGTGTATGTATTGTATGCTTCAGGTCACTCCAAGTATTACCAGTGTTATGTAATCTACTGCAATAAAATTGGTCACAGGTGACTAAACCAGTACTCCCATGCCTACCAGGTTAATCTGGTGATGAGAATAGCTGACAAATTCAGTAGGACAAACGCAAGGATGGAGAAACCCAGCTAGGGTCAGTGACTATCTACCAATAACATACTAGACAAATAAATACTTCAGATCATGAATGAGTATTATAAGGCCACTTGCAAGTGATTGGACCTTCTGCTCTTGCCAAAACATGTGTCTTGGAAAGGGATAAATAGAGCTCCTTGGACATAGTGGAAGGGACCTCTGTATTGACCTATCACTTCATGGCTGGGTTCAGAAGAAAAAAAAAAAACAACGATGAGACTTATGCCTTGGAGGGGAACTTTCTAGGTGCAATCTTATGGTCATTCATGATCAAAAGAGGTCTTTACCCTTTTAGTTATATAACTATAATATGTATATATATATTTTTTTTTTTTTTTTTTCAACCATATAGTTTCAAGTTCAGTTTGATTGTGTGGCATCTTGGGCAAGTATCTTCTACTATAGTCTCAGGTTGGTCAAAACTTTGAGTAGATTTGGTAGAAAACAGAAAATTTTGAATCTTGATAAACTCTTTTTTAACCTTGTTTTTACCTATGATTTATGAGCATAATACTTTTGCCCATGTTTAAATACAGGTAATATACCGGTAGTATTTTGGATACATTTATCCCTTAGACAGTTATTTTAACCTCTAACTCAACTAACCTATATATATATATATATATATATATATATATGTATATGTATGTATGTTTCACAAAATTTATCAGTATATTGTAATTGTTGTAAGACTGGTCAGTAATTTGTATTACAAATAGAATGCAGTTAATGTATATAATGAAACTGAAAAACAAATCACAAAGTACATATCAAAGTGAATGTATATTACCCATATCTAAGCTTAAGTTTCATATCTTTCATGACAATAATCAGTTGGAGAAAGGCTATATTTAGTGATATTGTGGCTTTTAATGAGCTCTATCTATAGGTGTCACTAAATGGAAATGAGTCAAAGCAAAACAAATTAAATGAAGCAGTTATAGAGATGCAAGCATGACTGTGTGGTTTAGAAGCTCACTTTGCAATCATGTGGTTTTGGGTTCAGTCCCTCTGTGCAGCACCTTCTACTATAGCTCTGGGCTAACCAATGCTTTGTAAGGTAAGCAGAATCTGTGTGGAAGCCTGTTGTATGTGTGTCTTTGTTGTTCTTCCCCCATTAAAAGCCCTTCAAGGCAGTGCCCCTGTATGGCTGTAGTCCAATGACTTAAAAAAGTAAATAAGTTACAATATAATAGTAATCCTATAGGTGTAAACATTACAGAAAGTGAGAGTGCACAATTGATGCAATATTTAAGATTTTAAATCATTTCAAATTCTTATATGAGTTCTATAAATGACCATGTTGATATTCCTTTGCCTTAGTTTTCAGACTCTTTTCCTTAGTAGCTTGTCTCACTGTTTCAGCCCCTGCCATTTCTAAATTCATTGATCATAAACCAATGTAAAAATTCATTTTTCATAAAAAAATTTTTTTTAATATTTTGTTTTTACTACTCTTATATTCTTTTTCATTTCTTTTCCAGAGTTATTTTAATCCAAAATTTGCTGAAGCTGACTCGTGTGGGATGTTAAAAAATACTTTGACGAAAAAATGCCTAATGCTTTTCTTGTACGATCTAAATCACGGACAGAAGATTATTTTCACAATGATCCTAAAGTTGTGGAAGCAGTTTCAAATCTTAAATCAGTGCCTTCTGACACAGATTCTAACAACAGATTCTTATGGTCCAGTCTTTCATATGACCAAAAACTTCTCATTGGTGGAATATGTTTGAGTGACCTTTTATCATCAATATCTCTTTCCATTATGGCACCATTTTTCCCAAAAGAGGTTTTTATTGTTTTTGTTTTTAATTTGTTTGATGTTTTTGCTTTTAAAGAAAAGTTTGTATGATTATCGAAACATTTGGGTGATTATTGAGAAAATATGAGTGATTATGACAAAATTTGGGTAATTGTGAATATTTTAGTGATAATTGTACGAAGTTTGATTAACTATGGTAAAAATTTGGATGATTAGGGTAAAACATTTGTTGAAGCTAAGTTTATTGTCATCCAAGTATACTAACTCATCAATGATCCAAATTTTTCATAGCTCCTTGTTTATGTTCGTCTTCACCTTCCTGGTTATTTTATTATTGTCATGGCCGTCACTGTCCCCCTCCCCTTTCTTCTTCTTAACCAGTTAGTATGTTAGGATTTATAAAAGTAAAAGAAAGAAAGAGTCTAATGAGAAGCTGCCCTAAGAATTATTAAAATGATTTGCACATGGCTGAAAAGAATTAAGGTCATATCTGGGAAACAAGAAGAAATGACATCCACAAGACAAGTGTTTGAGGAAAGAAATTACAAGAATTGAAATAATTCTGAGAAGTAGTTGAGGAAACAACACTGAAAGCATGAGAGTTAGTAACAATATGAGTCAGTTGAATAGTAAACCTTAAGAGGCAGTACAAGAGTAAAAGTTTGGCTCAACAATGACCATATAAATATTTATAGAATAGAGATAAAGAAGCATAGAAGAAGAATACTGCAGATAAATTATATCATTAATTTCATTCTAAAGTTAAGATACTTTATTTCTTGAGGTAAAGTGAAAAATAATAGATAACAGCTCTCAAGGTGGAAGAGTGACAAGTATAATAAAGAATATAACTTTCAGAGATACTCTCTTCTAAGATTGCACCTTCAATACAGCCTATGTGAACTTTTACACCATCTCAAGAATCATTTGTTTCAGAAAAAATACAATTTCAAAAGAAATTATGTATTTCCTTGTTTTCTATAAACTTCCATCCATTTTACAGTTTGTTCAAAATAACTGTGGAATTTCCATGGATACTGCTTGTAGTAGTAGTAGTAGTAACAGCAATAATAATAATAGAGGACCATTCTTTAGGAGCAGTACCTCCCAATAAAAAATGATTCAGATTTTGATTACTCATCCAACTCATGCAATAATGATGATAATAATAATAATAATAATAATAATAATAATAATAATAATGATAATAATAATAATGATAATTTATGATGTCCATGTCTTTCTCAAGATCAGTAACAGTATGAATGAAGTGTATTGGTTTTAATCAGGAATTGAAACATTGCTTAGTGTTGTTTAACCATATGTAATCCCTGTCTAAATAGTCTGAGAATCAAAGATATTCTATCCTTGTAGTATATTAAAGACTATAAACCTCCTTCAGTGTGTCCTTTGCATGCTGAAATTAGTTGTGTGATTTGCTGCAGATCTAGCTATTATTTGTAGCAGGCCAAGTGACTATGAAGAGGTTTGAAGGCTATATTGCTAGGATGTGATATAAATAGACTAATGCTGTCCACTTATATCACATGTACCAGCACTTATATTGCATGTTCTATATCACATGACAATCTTTATTGGGGTAAAATGTATCATCTGTTGTAGAGGCAAACCAAGGACAACATTGAAAGAAATTATGAACTTGAATAAGAGGAAATTTAATTTCACACATGAGATGATAGAGAATAAGTGGGTCTTGAGATACGTCATACTACAGACTTGTCCAACTCATGCTAATATGGAAAAATGACTATTAATTCATCTTCATCATTTTTAATGTTCACTTTTCCATGCTTGCAATGGTCTAACAGAATTCATAGAATTAGATTTTTTAATGACCAGATGCCTTTCTTTCACTAACTTTTACCTGTTTCCAAGGATGGTAATATTTTCTTATAGCTAGATAGAAGTTCAGAAACAAAGGGCATCACTTGATTGATGGTGACACCTGCTTACAATTATCATGTGATGTCAAAACAAGGAGACACAAACACAAACACACACACACAAAGCACATATATGATATATGTATGTATATACACACACACACACATTTATGTATGAGAGATAAAAATCTTTCAGTTTTCATCTATGAAATTCACTCACAAGGCTTTGGTTGACCCAGGGCTATACTAGAAGGTGCCATGCAGTAGGACTGAACCAAAACCATGTAGTTGAATTGCAGACTTCTTAACCACACAAGCCTGCACCTTGGATATCAATATGAAATGTAAATCTTGTGATAAACTAATTTCTTAGCCTTGGGACAGTGGTATTTTTCTTTCACTTAAAATCTTGATAAATTGAATGTCATCTGGGAACATCATAATGGTTTTTTGTGCTCACTGTGGATACATTTGTCCTTAAAGGTTCCATTATCTGAATTTAGGAAATTATTAAGTAAGAGAAAAAGAAAAAAAAGAGTTAAATGATGCCCTTCTGAACTCTTATATCTGAAAAAGTGTACAAACAATGAACTGTATTCTTAAAATGTTGTTTCTGACATGTATTTTCAGTTTTATCTCTAATTTCTGATATTATCATAAAATATGCCACCTTTCTAATCATTTCTCACTGTGCATTGAATTTAAAACATGGAAAATGTTCATGACTTTGTATGTGTATATTTGCCTCTCTCACTTTCAATCTTTCTCTTTTACTTATACACACATGCACACACTCACATGCACATACATACACACACATATATGTGTATTGTATATATTGTTTTTGTTTGCTGGGGGTGGGAAATAGGCATTGGACTGAGGTTTGGTGGTGTAGGGGCAGGGAAGAGAGAAGAAGTATACGTACACAGATGTATGTGTGTGTGTATGTAGTCTTGCATTTGTGTATGAAGGCATCTGGTGTCACTGAAATGCCAACCTTACTTCTAACATCATTATGTCACCTACCTTGATCAATAGCAGCCCATTTTCCAGTAGCCATCTTGGACTTCCTGTCTTTCTTCATTCAGTACCCTAAGCTTGAATGAGCTGGGTTTCTGTTAGACGCCTACAAAACTTTAAGTTGCATGGAACTGAATCAAACTTTTAAATAATAATAATGTATGTAAATTCTACTAATGTGTTGAGTACTCCTTTCTTTCATTAATTCACTCCATTGTATGTATATATAAATATAAATATATATATATATATATATATATATATATATATATATATATATATATATATATCCTGTTGAGCTGAGTGAAATCATAGTCATGGCCAATGCTAGTGCCATCTGACTGGCACCTATGTTGGTGGCATGTAAAATGCACTGCTTGAGCATTGGGCCTCATGGACAGTGACAAGTGATCGAGACCTTTGGTGATATACAGTGCTTGTGTAGATCTGTCAAGCCAAGTGAGACCATAGTCGTGGCTAATGCTTGGTGTCAGGTGAATGGTACTTGTGTTGGTGACACGTAAAAAACACTCACTACATTCTCGGGGTGGTTGGCATTAGGATGCAGAAAGATACCTATTTCTGTCTCTCTGTCACACTCTAACCTTTGATCATCTGACACAAGACCACCTCCTCCAATGCCCCCTCCCCTCCCAAAGGAGCTTTGTCTTGCAAAATACTTGGTGACCCTGCCTGTGCTGGTGCCACATAAATTGCACCCAGTCCACTTTGCAGGGTAGTTGGTGTTAGGAAGGGTATCCAGCCATAAAAATAAACCATGTTAAAACAGACACTGAAGCCTGGTGCAGTCTTCTGCCTAGCCAGCTCCTGTCCAAACATCCAACTCATGCCAGCATAGAAAGCAGATGTTAAATGATGATATATATTCATGTATACATATGTACATTACAGTAAAAAAAAATCAAACAAGCCTCAAAAATTCAAAACACATTTTCAACCGTAATTATTGAATTATAAAATGTAAATAGAATTTACAATTAAATTTCTTGGAGTAATCATACGTAACAAAAATCTCAACAGAGCCAAAATAACTCTGGAGAACTTATAGTGGGGGAATCTCTTCATTAGGACTGTTTTGTTTTTCAAAATGTTTTTCTTATGTCATATATCCCAAAGGTCAGTTGGAATTTTGTTATGACTTTTAACTGACTATTGTTTGATTTCTTTTTGTAATTTAATTTACACTTAAAATGATTAGAATCATTATTCAGATTATTCCAAACCCTACAATAGATAACCAACTGACACAGCATTACACCAAAGCCTTGTGAATGGATTTGGTAGAAGGAAACTGAAAGAACTATGTTCTGTGACTGAGCCTGGTGCAACCTCTGACTCACCAGTCCTCAATCAAACTATCCAGCCCATGCCAGCATGGAAAGCAGACATTAAACAATGATGATGATGATAAATGTATGCTTGCATATTAATATTGTCTCCATTTGTGTGTGTGTGTGTGCATGCATGCATGTTTCGTTCTTTCGCTGCTTTTTGTCAATAGGCTGCAACTAGGTTAAGGCACTGCCTTCAAGGTTAGCCAGTCATATTGACCTTAGTACTTATTTCAGTTTGACACATTGTATTTATCTATAATTTATCATTTGCATTTTATGTAATCTACACACACACTTGAACATAGATCTGCACATGTATACATATTTATAAGCACACACATAAATATGAATATCATCATCATCTTTATCATCATCACTGTTTAATGTCTACTTTTCCATGCTTGCATGGGTTGGATGAAATCTGTTGAGGTAGATTTTCTATAGCCAGATGTCTTTCTTACTTCTAACCTTCTCTTGTTTCCAAATAAAGAAATTTTTTCCCATGGTTGGACATGCTTTCACTGTGGGTTGGAAATGAAGGACACCACTTGTATAACAGTGACACTTATTTACAACATTCATCTCTCTCTCTCTCTCATACATACACTTATCTCATTTTCCTTTCTTTCTTTCTTTCTTTCTTTCTTTCTTTCTTTCTCCCTCCCTCTCTCCCGCCAACCCTCACTACACTCATTATATTCTTACGTCAATCTAATTTCCACTTGACAGCGTGTTTATTCATAAATAAACTGCTTAATGAACTGGAGGTCGGTGATCAGTGCAGGTGTTTATCAAACTTAGCGTAATGTCGTCATTGTTGTCATCATCATCATCATCATCATCATCATCATCATCATCATCATCATCATCACCATCAGCAGCATCACCACCACCATTGTTTTTATTTCCATTATCAGCTTTTTCATTGTTATAAGTCTATTTTTTTTACTTACACGCATTACCTAGGTGATTGGAAATTCTTATCCAATTAACTGAATTCACAATAGTAGGTGATAAGCTACTGGATTTCAGTATCTTAATGTTGTAGGGTTTTGTTTTTGAGTTACACATGTATCAATTATATAACAGAACAAGTATAAAGCATTTATGTTTACAGCGCACTTTTGTGTACATATAAGACACTTATTATGTTCTGCCTGCTCCGAGTTTTTTTTTTATTGATGTTTATAAAGGTTTTTCTACCCTCTAATATTCTTCAAGCTTAGATCAGATTCATATGTCCTGATAATAATTTCCTCCCACTTTGTATTTACTCAGTGATAACAACTAGGATTGTGTGGATTAAGGTAGGATAATCTAGGTCAATCACTGGCTAATCTCTAGCTAATCAATCACTGACTAATCTAATCAATAATGAAAATAACAAATATTGATTATTCACACTTGGTTTGAAAGTATCTTTTTACAAATAATTTTAGCTACTTCGATGTTTTTTAGGTATTGAAGAAATTTATATATCTTAAAGTAAAGTTAAAATACAGTGGAAAGGAAACTTTGATAGCTTTTAATTCATTGAAATTGTATAAAATAACTTGAATACATTTGACTCTTTTGGCATCAGTTGTTGGTAAACATGATGTTCTGGCTTCTGTCATTTTAACTCATCATTAAAATATAAGCTTTCATGTTCATTTTAATATGAAATCAAATAAATGGTCAATTTTTATGCAACATTTTGCCAAATCTTTACTAAAAGCAGAAAAGAAAAGTATCAGGGAAAAAACTTTGGCAATTGGAGTTCTTTATTTTTATGGCTTAGCCAGAAGGAGAAGGAAGGACAGGCAGTGTCCTGATTCTTTTCAAGGCCTCCTTGGCTGGTAGGGGATAAGTTGTCCTCAGACTAGAGACCTAGTTTGAATGCATACTGCAGTGATCCCTGCTAAAGGTGTCCTTGAGCTAGATGGTAACATTAAGGTAGATAATAAGATTAAGTCTAACATCCAAAATAGAAATGATCCCTCTGACAAGCTTTCATACTGTTTCATCATCTATTAAATTTCACTCTCAAGGCTTAGGTCAGCTGGAGGCTATGGTAGAAGACAATTGTCTAAATTGCTGCACAGTGAGGTTGAACCGAAAATCAGGTAGTTGTTAAGCAAACTTCTTGATCACACAACCAGTTATGTCTGGTTAGATTGTTTACAAATGTGTTTAACTGATCATTTTAACCTAAATTTAATGCTAAATAGTTTGGTGTTTTGAAATCTTATAATTATCCTAACACTGCAATTATCCAGTATACAGTTAAATGGAAGTGGGTATATTATTATTATTGTAGTTATTATTATTTTTATCATCGCACTTCTCCTTAGATTCATTATCTTCATCACCATCATCATCATCATCAGTACCACTATCATCACCTTTATGTTCAACATTATCTTAATAGTTATCATCATTGAAATTGTATTCACTATCTTTGCTTTTATTACATATGATGAAAAATGCAAATGGTAAAGCACCAAACTTGAATCATTATTGCATTTAGTATTTATCCCTGTATGTATTTTGAGTTCAAAACCTGTAGGAAGCAGTAGCCTTTCTTTTTATTGCATATCTACAGATGTATCAAGCCCACCCCAGCAATTTATTGTCCCACCCTATGTATTTGTAGTCTTGTACCAACATAAGAAATGCACTGGGCATGGCAAAAAAAAAAACATACAAACAAAATTGTAGAAGTTATATCTGGATTCTCAACACTACACACTACCCCCCCCCCCCCCAAAAAAAAATAGCTCTGCTAGGAACAGCCTACATCCTATGCAAGGCACTATCAATTCAATAAGATAATACAATCTAAACAAAACAATTCACAAACACAAGGCACACTTCTATATAGAAAATATCCAATGAAATAAACTACCACCAGAAGGTTGATAACCCAATGCATTATACACACAACACACAATACAAACATTAATACAACAAAAGACTGCACCACACCCCATAAGAAAACGAACTGATGCAATACAATACTGGGAAGAGTTTGCACATTCCTAGCAACAAAAAGAACACACGATACTGCGCATACCCCAGCAACATGGAGATGTAGCTGGTGATGCTGTAGAAATTTACCTGAAACTATCAAATGTTGAATAATGATAATAATAATAATAATAATAATAATAATGATTATCCTTTCTGCTGTAGGTACAGGGCCTGACATTTTGAGGGGGAGGGGTGAGTTGATTATATCAACCTCAATGCATAATTGGTACTTATTTTATCAACTCCGAAAGGATGAAAGACAAAGTTGACCTCGGCAGAATTTGAACTCAAAGCCTGAAGATGGGTGGAATGCCACAAAGAATTTTGCCTGGCATGCTAACGATTCTGCCAGCTTGCTGCCTTAATAATAATAATAATGATAATAATAATAATAATAATCCTTTCTGCTATAGGCACAAGGCCTGAAATTGGGGGGTGGGACAGTCAATTAGATAGACCTCAGTATACAACTGGTACTTAAGTTATTGCCTCTGAAAGGATGAAAGGCAAAGTTGACCTCAGTGGAATTGAAACAAAAGGAGTGTATTTCAACAAAAAAAGATAAGAAAGAAATTAATGAATGATTAACTAATTGCCAACAACCTATTAGAACCTCATTAACATGTTTACAACCCTAATAACATACTATTAATAACCCATTAACAACTCATTAACAAGGTGTACATAACTTTCAGTATTTTTTTATGTTAATTGTCTTTAATTTATGTTGTTTTTCTACATTTTTTCAGGCAGAGGATCGTGGAATCAGTATTACCACATCAGGATGGATATTTGGAGTGTTTTCTTTAACTTCAGTCTTTATGTCAGTTATTTTTGGTCGTCTTGTAAGTCTCGTTTATTACTTCACATTTATTGCAAATTATATTTATATATCTTCATCATCATCATCATTTTCACATTCACTTTTCCATGCTTGGATCGGTTTGATGAAATTCATTAATGTAGATTTTCTACAGCCAGATGCCTTTCATGTCACCAACCTTTACCTATTTCTAAGCAAGGTAATATTTCTCCAGGGCCAGACATATTTCCACAGAAGATTGGAAATGAATGACTGCTTCTGTGACAATAACACTCATTTTACAGTTATAGGCATGATCAACTCAACAAGCCATGTCAGTATGCACACACACACACACACACACAAGTTGCAGTATCCTGAACAAGTTTCCTGCTATAAATCCAGGCTAACCAAGAGATATCATTCACAAATGATACGATGATATCATCATCATCATTTAACGTCTGCTTTCCATGTTGGCATGGGTTGGATGGTTTATCCTGTCCCCCTCCAACTTTTAGTTCTTGCAATTGAAAAAACCGCATTATTTATGGGATGACCCAACGTGTGTTGTGTGTATAACTGTATACATTTGCACTCAATGAAAGTTGTCAGATGTGAGCAATGTTATTGTCATTTTCCCTGACAAGAAATTTTCTTTGCACCTTTGAAGTTGTGTGAAGTAAGAGGTACCCCTACTTGAAAAACTAGCTGTTAAACAGTGCCTCAGTAAGATACACATAAATGGAAAAACAAATGAATGAATGAAGGTATATTTGTATCTGTTATCTTTCACTTATTTCAGTCATTTGACTGCGGCCATGCTGGGGCACCGCCTTGAAGGGTTTAGTCAGCTAAATCAACCCTGGGACTTATTTTTTTTTAAAGCCTAGTATTTATTCTGTTGGCCTGTTGTCAATTGGTGGTGGGGGACAAACACAGACACAAAGACACACACACATAGATAGATAGATACATACATATGCATGCACACACACACACACACACACACACATACATACATACAAACAAGCAAACAACAGGCTTCTTTCAGTTTCAGTCTACGAAATCCACTCGTAAGGCTTTGGTCGACCTGAGGCTATAGTAGAAGAGACTTGCCCAAGGTGCCACTCAGTGGGACTGAACCTGGAGCTATGTGGTTGAGAAGTAAGCTTCTTACCACATGGCCACACCTGCACCTATGCAAAATAATCTGCATCTGATGTTAGGTAAGTGCTATCTTCTAGTGTGTTTAACAAAAGATGAGTGTGAGTTGTAAGACTGGTGAGTTTGAACAGGCCTATCTTGAATGTGTTTTTTAGATAAAAGAAGGCACTTTTGATGCAGTGATGTGACAAATTTAACAAGTGTCTATGTAGGGTTTCCTCAAATTACCTTAGGTGGTCTTCTCCAGTATTGGGAGAAATGTCTTTGATGAAATTTTGTTATATCTTTTGTTCACTTATTTTTTTTTTGTCTTCATTGATTTCTTTTTGTTCAGTGTAAACCCCACCTTTGTGTTGTATTCCGCCCTTGTATTGTCTTCAATGTCTTCAGCCCTTGTGGCAAATAAAAAAAATCATTCCCTCCCCCCCCCCATTCCCATCACTGATTTTGTCGTTGTTGTTATTGTTATTATTATTAAATTTCCACAGATATCAGTTGTCGGAACTAAATTCTTGTTTTTGTCTGGATTATTTTTTGCTGGAGGATGTACAATATTATTTGGGTAAGTTGTCTATTATAATCTTTCTACTGCATAAATTAATTTGACAGTTTTCGAGAGAGCTCTTGCTTGTCTCTTCATACTTGGTGTTGTCTTTTTGTATCTGAAATGTCTTTGAGAAGTACAATCTCTTAGCCGTTTTATTCAGATCTGTTGCAAGGTACTTCATTGTGTTTCTGGACAGAACACTATATCAGTTCATCTAGTTGTTGGTAAGAATTGACATGACTATATCAGACACTGAAGCCTGATGCAGTCTTCTGCCTAGCCAACTCCTGTCAAACCATCCAACCCATGCCAACATGGAAAGCAGACGTTAAATGATGATGATGATATCATCGTATCATTTGTGAATGATATCTCTTGACAAACAGGTATCATATACACAGGAAAATTTATAGCATACTTTCTATTTTGTGAATGTGTTTTTAGCTCAGCCTGGAAGAAGGGGCTGTGTTCTTATCCTCTATTGATCCCCCAAACCTATGAGACAGACATGGTTAATGCTCTTGAAGAGCATAAAAGACATGGACAGGGAGGAAATTTCAGAGGGATGACATTCTGAGAAGGAAGGGGTTGGATGTAGTGGTCAATATGGGGTCTGTGGTTTGTGGTGTGAACGTCTTTTACTTGAGAATAAATTACTTAGAGACACCACCCTCAAACAAACAATAGTTAACTCACTGTTAACATATAGAATATTTGAGGGTTAAAAAAATAATTAGAGATTATTTTGTGGCAAGGAAAAAAAAATAGTGTTAGTCAAAAGTAATATTTTAATGATTCCAGCAACTATGGGAGACAACTCTGGACGTGTTTATATCTTACTAGAACCTTCACGCAACCTCGTCTATCAAAATTTACTGTATTAGCCAAAGTATTAATGAGAGAATTACTTAGTAGATGTACAATATTGTACGTCAATTAATATACTTTAAAGAATTGGCATATTTTTGAGACTAAGTTACTCAGTGACGTCAACTGCAGGAAAAACAGTAAGTATTAACAGATTTAATTAATGTAGCATCGAAAGGTTAATTAAAAATATTTACTTGCATAATTTTCTTAAATTTAATAGAATCTGAAGTTTACATAAAAGAATTAAGGGTCCATATTTATTCCTTCAGTGCCTAATATAATTTTAAGTTCACATCTAGATGATAAAGACATGAAATTTTCTTAATGACTGGTAAAATAATAAATGAATAATAATGTACATATATCAACATATGTACATTATTATTCATTTATTATTTTACCAGTTTCATGTCAGAGCACTGAAAAAATGCCTTGTAGTATTTCTTACAACACTTTACATTTTGAATTCATATCCTGAAAAGGTCAACTTTGCCCTTCATCCCTCTGGGATTGGTAAAATAAAATACCTGTCTAATACTGAGATCGATGTATTTATTGGTATATTAAGCTGATGTTTGAAATAAAAGTTTGTTACAAAATACTGTAATAGAAATTTTATCTCATAATATCATATTATCATTAATGTAATGATGAAATTTTTACTGAGATTTTAATTTCTGTACGAACATAATTATGGATGGTCTCAAGTATGTTAACACTGGATTAGGAGTGGTCATGTAATATGGGACCAGAAGTTGTTTCAAGTAAATTAATAACATGGAAGTAAGAGTAGTTTCAGATGAATTGGGAACAGGAGTGTTCTTAAGTGAGTTGTTAACATGGTGTCAGATGAGAGTAGAGTATTCTCAAATGGGTTCATAACACAGGAGAAGGAGGGTTTTGAGGAGGTTTGTAGTTTGGGATTAAAGTTAATCTTGATGGGTTCGTAATATGGGACTAGACATGCTCTCAAATGGGTTGGTATCATGGGGGTCAGGAGTGTTCTCAGGTGTGTTTATGACATGAAGTTGGTAACTTGAGACTGGAGGTGATCTAGTTGGTTTGGTAACATGGGACTAGGGATGGCCTCAGTCTAGGTGGGTTTGTAGAGTAGGACCAGGGGGTGATTTCTGTTATTAGGTTTGGTAGCAAAACCCCTCTGAAAAATAACAATTTCATTTCATTTTTTTCTTATTATTTTAATTTTAGATTTTTGCAGTTCCTTCCAATAGATCCAAATAACAACTTCCACTTTTTGATTCTATGTTTTGTGTTGAGAGTATTTATGGCCATTGGTTGTACAGCCTATAACTGTAGCAGTTTTACCATTATGTCTTTGGAATTCCCCGATGACATCAGTACTGCTTTTGTAAGTAAACTTATACTTTTTTTATTCCTCTTTTATACTTTTTCTCTCACTCTGTCCTTTCTTTTTGTTTTCTTTCTTGTTTATTCTCTTTCTCTTCTTTTTTTTCCTTTCTAACTTATTCTCTTTTTGTTTGTCTATCTGCCTGTTCCACATGCAGGGTCACAGCATCTTCAGGTAAGTGTGCTCAGAGTAGCACGAGGCTGAGTTGATTGAAATAAAATGTGTGCATATGTGTGTCAATCTATCTATCTATCTATCTATCTATCTATCTATCTATCTATCTCTCTCTCTATATATATATATATATATATCATCATCATCATCATCATCATCATCATCATCATTTAACATCCGTTGTCCATGCTGGCATGGGTTGGATGGCTTGACCAGAGCTGGTAAGCTGAGGGGCTGCATCAAACTCCAGTCTTATTTGTCAAGGTTTCTACAGCTGGATGCCCCTCCTAACACCAACCACTCTGAGAGTGTAATAGGTGCTTTTACACATTTACTGACATTGGGCACATTGTCTCCTTGAGGCCTATTGCTCGAACGGTGCTTTTTACGTGCCTCTGGCATGGATGCCAGTAGATGACACCAGCATTGGCCACAAGTATGATTTCACTTGGTTTGATGGGTCTTCTCAAGCACAGCATATTGCCAAAGGTCTTGGTCACTAGTCATTGCCTCCGTGAGGCCCCATGTTTAAAGATCATGCTTCACCACCTCATCCCATGTCTTTCTGGGTCTACCTCTATCACAGGTTCCCTCCACAGTTAGAGATCAGCACTTCTTTATACAGCTATCTGCATCCATATGCATCACATGACCATACCAGTGTAGTTGCCTCTCTTGCACACCACACCTGATGCCTCTTATGCCCAACTTTTCTCTCAAGATGCTTACAATCTATTGTACATGCACTCTGACATTACACATCAAGCGAAGCATACTAGCTTCATTTCTTTCAAGCCTATGCATATCCTCAGCAGTCACAGCCCATGTTTCACTGCTGTATAGCATAACTGCTTGCACACAAGCATCATACAGTCTGCCTTTCACTCTGAGGGAGAGACCCTTTGTTGCCAACAGTGGTAGGAGCTCTCTGAACTTTGCTCAGCCTACTCTTATTCTCACAGCTATGCTCTCAGAGCATCCGCCTCCACTACTGACATTGTTATTATTCTTCCTTCTTGGCATCAGTGAAAGCAAGTGCACCACTGTCCTTCCTTATACATTTTCTGCAACAATGTCCTCATTTATACTGACCCATTGTTTTACAATCTTAATACCTCACACCTATTCTTTTGTTGTAGATCATTGGCAAATCTCTTATTTCTCCCAATCTTTCTTTTAGTTTTCATGACTCATTATGTTATCTCCTGTATGATTGGAATCTTGTTCCACCCAAAGATCTAGGCTATGTCTCATTACAGATTGTTTCACAAAAACTCACAGTTGTACTTATGTTACAAGCCTCCATCTCTGCTTCCTTTTCATTTCTTCCTCCTTTATTTTACAAATCTCCACCTCTTCCTCCTTTTCACCACACACCTCATTCATTATATATTTTTGATAAAATATGATTTCTTTCTCATTGATTTTGTGCTTTTTACAGGGTATAACAGAGACGTTTGTAGGAATTGGTCTTGCAGTAGGACCGGCACTTGGCGGAGCTTTATACAGTGTAATAACTAATTTCTTTTGTTTTCTGATCAAATACCTAAATAATTCATATTGTTGAAGCATTATATGAAATTGTTTTAGATTATGAGAATTCAAATGATAAATTATGAATGAATTACAGGTGATGTAGTGTAATTAGCATATATAATAATAACAATAATAGTTTCAAATTTTGCCACAAGGGCAACAGATTTATGGGAGGGGATGAATTGATTACATTGACCCCAAAAGGATGAAAAGCAAAGTTGACCTCGACAGAAAAATAATAATAATAATGGTTTCAAATTTTGCCACAAGGGCAGGAATTTTGGGGGAGGGGATGAGTCAATTACACTGACCCCAGTGTTCAACTGGTACTTATTTTATCGACCCCTGAAAGGATGAAAGGCAAAGTTGACCTCAGCAGAATTTGAACTCAGAACTCAGAGCTCTGGCATACAACTGTGACACATAAAGAAAACTGGTGTGCAATTTGTCATGATAGCATCTCTATGACTCTATTAAAAGTTGAGGGCACAAGACACGATAAGACAAAATTGGTAGAATCACTAGAGCAAATGCCTTAGTTTAACTTTCTGTGGTTGATATATTAAGGTACTAATTAAATATTGTGTTCAGTATAATTGATTATACCTTTCCACAAAATGTATGAACTTGAGTGTATAATGGAGGCTGAATTTTAGACTTCCTTGCAGATATATTATATATGTGTGTGTTTGTGGTGTGTGTGTGTGTGTGTGTGTGTGTGTGTTTATGAATAAAAGGAAAATCCCTGTGTATATTCTAACAATGTCTTTGAATGTTTCATTTTCTTCTTTGTCCAACAAATATAGAATCAACCAATAATTCTTTTCTTATATGATTTCTATTTTCCTTTGGAAATAATCAGGTTGGAGGCTTCATCTTACCATTTGTCGTTGTTGGTTCTATATTTTGGTGTGTGGTTCCTTTCACCTGCTGGATATTATCAAAACGAAAAGGTCAGTGTTTTACTCTTTTATTCTTTTATTGGTTTCAGTCAATAGACTAATTGTTTGGTCAATGAATCAACCAACCAACCAACCAACCAACCGATCAATCAATCAATCAGTCACTTAATGATTTGGTTTGTTAGAAATAAAGAAAACCCCCAGTTTGAAGAGTTTATGTTATGATGATAAGAAACTGAATCAATTTAAACATGGAGTAAATGTAAATTTTGTAAATATAGACTCTAAAGATAAAATCCAGAAAATTATCATGAGAAAACCAGAAATAATAAAAACAATAAAAAAGCAATTGCTCCAACAAATAAATCTGTCCAATGTTGACATAAGAATGAATGTAGATCACATAATTAACCTATTCATGACATTGTTTCAAATGAATACATGTGTTTCATTACCATCATCTTTATTTTGCATCTGTTGTCACAGTCCACGTTAGTTCTTATTTGGGGTCACTACCCTCCTAGGTATGTTAGGGAGCCACACTTCACTGATATTTTGTTTTGGCATGGTTTCTATGGCTTTCCTTACACCAGCCACCTTATAGAGTATACTGGGTACATTTTACCATGTTACCAACACAATGAAGGCTGTTGTAAGCCTTAACCTTTTAGCATTCAGACTATTCTGACAAATGTAATGCTTATTTATTCACATTGTTTTGAAATTAATCATGTATTATTTCATAGCTTCCAGATTTCAATGATGTGGTTGTTAATTTTTAGAATGACATTGTAGAGGCCAGATTTAGCTATTTTGAATACCAAATGATTAGGCTGTTTGGATCAGACAGAGTCAGTTTAAACACTAAAGGGTTAAAATAAACAAGAATTCAGAGGGATTTATTGAAATGACTAACTTCTCTATTATTAAGTTAGTATTTGGTTGTATTCCAATTTAAATTTATATCAAAGGAAACTGAATAGTCTTAGGTGTGTTAATATGTAAAACAAAGGTCATCACTTCGCATTTTGTTGTTTTCAGACTGGAAAGTTGAACAGAAGAAGAATATTTTGAGGCCATTATTAAAGACTCCAATGTTAATAGTAATGTGTTTTGTAATCTTCATGTCATCAACAGTCTGGGCAGGCTTAGATCCAATACTTGAACCACATTTACGAACGGTAAGTATTTCTATTTGTAGCAGATACATTAACTTGAAATAGTTTGAAAACAATACTTCTTAAAAAGCCAAAATTTAGAGAAAGTAACTAAACACACACATATAAAACATGCTCACAAACAAGCACACTCATGCTAGCACACACACATACATTCAGATCCAAGAATATGCACTATAGAATATGCACTCGGATCCAAGAATATGCACAACATAATGGAAAGTGCAAGGAATATTAATGCAGTATATGGGGACTGGGCAGTAAGCATAAGCTAATTTCAACGGTGGCTCCAGAAATTCTATGCCAGAAGCTACAGCCTCCACGACGAGCCTTGTCCTGGAAGATCTGTAGAGCTCAGTGAGGACATCTTGCAAACCCTGGTGGAACAAAATCTCATCATAACTGTTGAGGAACTAGCAGAGAAGCTTTGATTTGTTCATTCAACCAGTCACTGATATCTGCGTGCCATTGGAAAAGCAAATTGGGTCAGTGAGTTCCTCAAACTTTCCGAGTCTAGTCGCTTGCAGAGAGTGAATGTGTGCTCATCTTTGCTGTCACATCTCATGAATGAACCTCTTTTAGACTGAATAGTGACTGGTGATGAGAAATGGCTTCTCTATAAAAATGTCAAGCACTGAAGACAGTGGGTAGGGAAAGGAGAAACACTGGCAACCCAGGCTAAAAAAGGTCTTCACCTATGTAAGGTATTGTTATCTCTTTGGTGGGATATGAAAGGTTTAGTCCACTTCAAAACCCAAACCAAACAATAACAAAGGAGATCTACTGCAAGCAGCTTAAGTGGCTTAACACTAAATACAATTCAATAGATAGTTTAATAATATTGTCTTTATATTTTTCTTTTTTATTGGCCACAAGAGCCCAGAATGAAAATCATAGATTAGTAATAAGTATTAGAGATCTACATATATGTATATAAGTTTTTACTTACTAACACACACATACATACACACACACACACACATTTATTGATATCTGTATATCTGTGTGTTTCAGTTCTCATTAAGTGGTTCACTTGTTGGCCTTGTATTTCTTCTGATATCTGTGACGTATGCCATCGCTTCACCATTCTGGGGTAAACTCTCAGACAGAGTGGTAAGTTGATATATCTCTTCATATTTTATTACAATTAATTGTACCTTATTATTGTTCTGTGACTTATTCTTTCATGTTTTACTTTGTCATATTTTACCAATCTTGTTAAAATGATGGTAAATAAAAGCTTGAATATAATATGTGTGTGTATATATATATGTGTGTGTGTGTGTGTGTGTGTGTGTATATGTGCGTGTGTGTATGTATGCATATATGTGTGTGTGTGTGTGTGTGTGTGTGTGTGTGTGGACATCCGATATGCTAGAAAAAGATCATCTACGATCTAAATTAATGTTCAATTTATCACCCTCAGTATATAAATCTCTCTCTCTCTCTCTCTCTCTCTCTCTCTCTCTCTCTCTCTCACCAGTCTTCAGTCAAATCGTCCAACCCATGCTAGCATGGAAAGCGGACGTTAAACGATGATGATGATGATGATGATGATATATATATATCATCATCATCATCGTTTAACGTCCACCTAAGAGTTGTCTTTATTTGTTTTATAAACTGAATTTTAAACCTGTATTATGTTTTTCCTTTGCAACCATGTTCATTATCTATCTATCTCTCTGCACATTCCACATGTTCTGTTATTCCCTTTTTCGTGTGTCTTGTATCTTGTATTGTGTTTATGAGTCTTTAGGACCAATAAAAAATGGTCTCCTCTTCCTTCTCCCTCCCTGACCACCACCACCACCACCACCACCACCATCAATGTATTTATTTATTTTTCTTACAGGATGATGGTAATAAATTACTTATAGCAGGATTCTTTATGATTGCATTTGTCCTTCTGTTCCTTGGACCAGTACCAATTTCTGGGATACCAGATGAGTAAGGTCTTGATTTGATATTAAAAATATAAAAATTGTTTGAGGGATGGTCATGATTTGAATGCTTTTGATTATAGGTTTGCTCAGCTGAGTTTGCCTGTGGTTAAAGAACAATGTAATGATACAATATCTATTTTAAAGCCAGAAAGCAGTTTGTTGAGGGCCAATTTGGTTACTACACGGAACAGAATGAATAGTTATGTAGAGGCTTTACTTGATTGTTCAGGCCTTACATAAGACAAATTCTGTCAAGCTGTGAAATAGCTGTAAATTCTTTTGTCATATTTGAATATTTGGTATAAAATAAACTTTAAATGATAACAATGAAAGTCCAAAATAGAAAATATTAAAACAGAAGCATAGAGAAAAAACAAAATAACTAGCTGTAAAAATGTTGTTCAGGAAAAAAAGAAGAAAGATTCTATTGTATAACTGAAATAATAAACAATTATTACACTAGCAAAACTGCTTTTATGGATTTAAGGAAACAACACAGGATTTTTTCTATTTTAAAATCATTTAAAAATGTGCAGAATAGAATAGGAGAAAATGAAATCAGTGAAGTGTAAGTAATATACTAGAAGTTTTATTAATTAGTTAGCTATTTCGTCATTAAACAAAGCCAAACAAAATGTTTGCATTCTTTGATTTGTATAAATAATGAATAATTTATTTTAATTAGATTTAGTGATTTCATTTAGTGATATTATAATGTTATATAAATTATTTTGATTGTTATTAATAATATTAGAATTCAATGTTATTAATAAAAGAAATTGTTAAAAATAATTAAGCTAGTGGGCAGCAAAAAGGGAAGAGTTGAGATGAAAATATTTTGCTATATCTAGTTATATTATTTTGCATCCTGAGTTCATATCCAGCCAAGGTCGACATAGCCTTTCATGCTTCTGGGGTTGGTAAACTATGTAACAATAATGTAGGGTTAATAATATTGATGTCACTTTACTTCCACAGTCAGTCAAACGATCAAGTCTAAGTGTGCGCGCACGTGCACTCCCCCCCCCCCC
>NC_068990.1:89056689-89057344 GCF_001194135.2 Octopus bimaculoides | reverse complement strand
CCCAACACATACATGTATATATATATGTGTGTTTGTGTCTACCTATCTATTGGTGGTGAAACATTGGTTCCAAATGAGGCGAATGAATACATTGTTGGTATTCTCCAAAAGTTGTTTATAACTTAACTATCATAACACCATCAATGAACTATTGTATATCATATTGGCACGAGCAAAGATGTGTTGAACCTGTTTATTTTTTAATCTATGTGTATCTATATGTATGTTTATCTATATGTATGTTTCAATATATATATATATATGTGAATTAAGCGACAAGCTGGCAGAAACGTTAGCATGCCAGGTTAAATGCTTAACAGTATTTCGTCTGCCGCTACGTTCTGAGTTCAAATTTCTCCGAGGTCGACTTTGCCTTTCATCCTTTCGGGGTCGATTAAATAAATACCAGTTATGCACTAGGGTCAATATAATCAACTTAATCCGTTTGTCTGTCCTTGTTTGTCCCCTCTATATTTAGCCCCTTGAGGGAAATAAAGAAATAAGAAGCATTAGTACGCCAGGCGAAATGCTTAGCGGTATTTTGTCTGTCTTTACGTTCTCAGTTCAAATTCCACTGAGGTTGACTTTGCCTTCCATCCTTTAGGAGAGGTCGATGAATTAAGTACCAGTTGCATACTAGGGTCGATCTAATCCA
>NC_068990.1:89029227-89056606 GCF_001194135.2 Octopus bimaculoides | reverse complement strand
AACTTTCGGTCCTTGTGTCTAGAGTAGAAAAGAATATATATATATATATATATATATATATATATAGATAGATATGTGTGTGTGTGTGTGTGAATATGTGAGTGTTGGTAGTATGGATGTATGCATGTATGTATGTGAACAAAAACATTGTAGAATATATAATAAAGTGAAAAAATATACTCAGTGATTATAGCAGGTCAAAATTTGAATAGAATAAGAATTCAGGTGGATGAGCGAAAGGCTCTTCAGACACTGGGCCTCATTGAGGAAATGACAAGGGACCAGGAGTTGTGGTGATTTGCTTTACTTGAAATGACACATCAAGCTAAGTAAAACTGCTGTCATCCATACATACAGGCATGTCCTTGCAGGTACCAGTGTCACATAAAATGCACTTGTACCAGTGCTGCATAGATGCACCGAAGCTGGTGGCATGTAAAAAGCACCCAGCACATTCTGTAAAGTGGTTGGCATTAGGAAGGACATCCAGCTGTAGAAACCAAGCCACAGTAGACAGTTGGAGTTTGGACAGCTCTCTGGCTGGCCAGCTCCATGTCAAACCGTCCAACTCATACCAGTATGAAAAACATATGTTAAACGATGATGATGATGATGATGATGATGATGAAATGTAGTGTTGAGCGCTTATTCTCACTGTTCAATATTAGAGTATATGTGAGTATGCCTGGCACCTTGCCATCATCTCTATCCTGATGTCTCCCACTCTCTCTCCTTCTCTTACACTTCCCTCAGCTCAGGTAACCATATATCTCCTTTGCAGCAGCACACCTGTTTCTGTCCTCATTTCTGCTCTCTCTCTCTCTCTCTTTCTCTCTCTCTCTCTCTCTCTCTCTCTCACTCCCCTCTTTCTCCTCTCTCTCCACTCTCTCCTTCTCTCTCTCTGTAGCTGTGTATCTCCTCTACAACAAGACACATGTTTCTCTCTCATTATAACCTTTCATCATTTGATACACGATAACCTCTTCCAATGCCCCGTCCCCTCTCAAAAAATTGTTGTCTTGCAAATTACTTGGTGACTCTGTCAGTTGCAGGTGCCACTTAAAAAGCATCCAGTCTACACTGTAAAGTGGTTGGCATTTGGAAAGGCATCCAGCTGTAAAAACCTTGCCAAAACTGACCTCACCTGTGTTTGTGCCATGCAAAAAGCACTAAGTTCACTCTGCTGGGTGGGTGGTGTTAGGAAGGGCACCTAGCTGTAAAAATCCTGCCAAAACAGTCACAGAAGTCTGGTGCAGGCTTCCGCCTGGCTGGCTCCTGTCAAACCCCACCCATGCCAGCATTGAAGGTAGACGTTAAATGATGATGATGATGATGATGACTATACACATATATACATACTCAGATGACTTCACAAACACACACTCAAAGAGAGAGGCATACGTATTAGAAAAGAATATATCACTACAATCCAATTATTTACAGATGTCTCAAAGCACATGAATGTGTGTGTGTGTGCTTATACGCTTGTTTTATATTCATAGACATATCCAGGGAAAGGGGTAACAGGTTTAAACAAAGCCCTGTATAAAATTATCTAACATGAATTTTAATTTGGTTGTTTGTGCTAATTACATGGCTAATGGCAGATTTTAATAATTGAGAAACCTCTTGATAGAAATCCTGGCAATAATTATGGTATTGGTATCAGTGGTGGAGGCACACTGGCCCAGTGGTGGAGGCACAATGGCCCAGTGGTTAGGGCAGCGGACTGCGTAAGATCTTGGTTTCGATTCTCGTAGGATCTCGGTTTAGATTCCCAGACTGGGCGTTGTGAGTGTTTATTGAGCGAAAACACCTAAAGTTCCACGAGGCTCCGACAGGGGGTTGTGGTGAACCCTGCTGTACTCTTTCATCACAACTTTCTCTCACTCTTTCTTCCTGTTTCTGTTGTACTTGTATTTCAAAAGGTCAGCCTTGTCACACTGTCACGCTGAATATTCCCGAGAACTACGTTAAGGGTACACGTGTCTGTGGAGTGCTCAGCCACTTGCACATTAATAAATGAGCTGCAATGTCAATAGTGCCAAGCTGTATTGGCCTTTGTCTTTCCCTTGGATAACATCGGTGGCATAGAAAAGGGAGGCTGGTATGCATGGGCGACTGCTGGTCTTCTATAAGCAACTTTGCCCTGACTTGTGCCTCGGAGGGTAATTTTCTAGGTGCAATCCCATGGTCATTCATGACTGAAGGGGGTCACAACAAGGTATCAGTGACAGCAATTTTATCCTAGAAAACTGCATGTGTTTGCTTTTACTCATGTACTACCAATGACGTTTCAACCAACTTTTGCCTATCTACTGCACATGCCGATGTGTAGGGCATGTATTTCTTTAATATAATGCAATCCCATGCATATATACACCCATACATACAAACAGATAGAGAGACAGATATACATACACACATTACAGCAGGCATATAAAAATAATATTAAAATTTTTTAGTTTCCCTTTCTTTTCTGCCTGTAGCTTATATTTTATCTCTCTCCCTTTCTCTTTCTTTTTGTTTCTTTCTGTGTGTGTCTATGTATGTATGTATCTATCTATCTATATACTTACATCTTGCTGATGTGAATATCTCTATGAAAATCAAAGAAAAAGAAGATAACTATGGACAGCTACTTTTAAACTTCCAGTTTCTATATCCCAATTACAAATTTGCATTTATACCAATAACAATTGGAACACTTGGTTCTGTAAGTAAATGCCTAACTGTCAGTCTGGATAAGCTTGAACTTCCAGAAAAAGCAATCAACCAACCAATTCACACATTACGAATATAATCTGTAAGTGGAACAATAAAACTATGCAAGACTTTTCTTAGACTTAAAATGTGACATTATTTTTGTTATTTACATTCCAAAGATGGAGCTTTGTATATTAGTTAGAAACCAGATCCTTCTTCAGAGGAAGAATTTAAATGATTAAAAATGAAAGAGAATACATACATATACACATACAAAGTGTTACATCACATACTGGGTTGGCAAGAAGGTAATTTTGTTTTTGCAAATAGAGTTACGATTGTTTTGAATGACTTTTGTCAATGTCATGATTTTTTTCCTTTTGACAGTTCACAGCTGTTACTTTTAGTTTATTTTAGAAGCAAATTGCACATAATTTTGTTTACAGCTGTTCAGTATCAATTTTAACATCTAGACCAAAATGTAAGTAAAAAAGAAAATAAGAAAAAAAAAAACAGGCTCACAGATGGGACTTGAACCACATACCTGTCAATTGTTAGGTGACTGTAGAATTGATTGCAATGCAGATTAGTCACATAGAAAATGATAGATGCATTAGTAAATCATTTCATCTTTTTTTGTTTTAACTTATTGTTTATAATATCTAATATCCTTTTCTGCTCTAGGCACAAAGCCTGAAATTTTGTGGGAGGGGGCCAGTCGATTAGATCGACTCCAGTACACAACTAGTACTTAATTTATTGACCCAGAAAGGATGAAAGGCAAAGTCAACCTCAGTGGAATTTCAACTCAGAACGTAAAGACAGATGAAATACTGCTAAGCATTTCGCCCTAAGTGCTAACATTTCTGCCTCCTTTTATAATATCTAATATCAATTTGCATTAAACTATCAAAAGTTAATTCATTCTATTTCTAATGTGTCTTATTCTTTCTTCCTTTTCAGTCTTTTGTGGTTAAATATCATATGTCTAGCATTGCTTGGTATATTTGTAAGTCTCACAGTTCTACCAACATATGACATGCTTCTAGAACTTGCAATGTAAGTAGTTATCATTCATTTCTGTCTACAGATTCCTTTGGTTTTTATCCTTAAATTCCTTGGGTAGAAGATATTTTTATTTTACAAATTTGCTTTACCTAAGTGGTTTGGAAAGAATACTGGCAAGAGTGAGCTACATAAAAAGTTTAACCCTTTAGCATTCAGATTATTTTGTCAAATATAATCCTTATTTATTCGTACTGTTTTGAATTTATCATACATAATCTTGTAGCTTTTAGAATGACATTGCAAGGTAGGTGTGAGAAGCCTGATCTGGTCAGTTTGAACATAAAACAGGTAGAATATTTGGGCCTGATATGACCCTGAAGGGTTCATGGTAGTAATTTTAGATCAGGTTAGAGATTATAGCAAGTTAATTTCACATATAACATTAATTATCATTGGTAAGACAATTAGCACCTCTCATTTGCAAAGTTTTTATATTCATGCAAAAAATTAACTAAATATATAAAGGAAGGCATGTATTAGAGAAGAATTAACTGTTACTGCCAGATGTTGGTTACACTCCATTTTAAAATTTTATTTAGGACGATGAGTCAATACGGCACGAGATAACCAGGTGCAAAGAATTTTTCTTGTCCTTTCATTCATTCTCATTGGTTCAGTACACCTAACTGTAAACTGTAAGGCATATCATGCTATTGTATACTATCAGCAACAACAGTATCAAGATTTACTTTTCTTTTATTATTTTGTTGTGCTGAGTTTAACTTCTTTGGAGAAGGGATAACGTTTATAAAGCTGACTTATCCTAGATATATTTATATGATGATGATGAAATCTTCAAAAGGGCTCCAACACTCAATTAGATTATGGGACTCATTATGTTGTAGCTATGTTCACATTTACAGTCAATATATACATATTCTTTGAATAATCCTATTCTAATAATACATTAATGATGTCATAATATTTCTTTACTTTGTTATAGAGAAGCAGGACTACAAAAATGTTCCAGTACATATGGATTAGTATCTGGTATTTGGGGATCAATGTATGCATTCGGGTAGGTTGTTGGATTGATTCATTTACCATATTGATCTGTTATGTTATTCCATATTGAAGTATAGTTTATATATACTGACATTGATTTCACTACTATGATATGTTTTTCCATACAAGAAGAATCTGATGTGATATGGTATAAAAAAAAATGTATCAGTAAATTGTGGTTTGATCAGTATCATTGTAGTAAATATACAACCGGCGTAAACCATGAACAGAAACACTGAAGGTAGAAAAAGAAGATCTCTCTGCAGGTTCCTGCTCTACCCCACTCTCATAGTAACTGCCTTGTCCCCTAGCTTGAAGCTGATACCCCTTCTCTCCCAGGGTTCATAGCCCTGTGAACTGCATGGCAACCTCATTAATGCTGGTGGCATGAAAAAGCACCCAGTCTATGCTGTAAAGTGGTTGGTGTTAGGATAGGCATTCAGCCATAGAAACCATGCCAAAGCAGATATTGGAGTACACAATGGATAAAAATCAGCTGTCCTTGCACACATCAGAAAGAAATCTGCTGTGTATACATTTATGCACTGTGTGTATGTATGTGCATACCCTTGTCTTGATATCATGTGATGATTATTAACCTGCATCACTGTCATATGACTAGTGTTGTTCATTTCTGGTCTTGCATAACAAATGTGTCTGGCAAAGGGGAAATATGATTTTGCATGGAAACAGGTGAGATTCAGTGCCAGGAAGAGGTTTAATAAGATTGAAATATGTCAGAAGTTGTTTCTATACTTGTCAAAATAGTTTAAATAATATTAGCCATAAATAATATCTGCCATTCACACACCTAAGTGAGACTCTTTGGCTGTTGTTGGTTTACTTGCTGACTGCTTGACAATAAAGCTAGTAGTATTGGTTTACATGATTATATGGAAGAGGTTATTTTTGAATTGACCTGCATACATAATTCTCACCTATTAGTAATTTTGTTCTTTCAGTGAATTCGTTGGACCATCTTTAAGTGGATTTCTTATGGACAGTGTTGGCTTCCAGTGGTGTACAACTTACATGGCCATCGGGTGTTTTTCTGCTGTGAGTATTGGTTTAATTATACAGGCATTTAATTTCTCATTTGTTTTTATTATTATTATTATTATAACCTGTTGGATGTGCCATATAGCATAGCTGTTCACACACAGGCTATATATTTCTCCTGCAGCTACCTTACCAGAAATATAGTATCAGTGGTACTTCTCCCTTACACAAAACCAAACTGCATCTCACCTATACTAACTCTCTCCTTCATTAGTTGGGCTATAACCTCCACCATAACTTTCATCACCTTATTCAACAATTTGATATCTACACACACACACACACACACACACACACACACACACACACACACACACACACACACACACACACACACACCTACACCTATGTGAGTGTGTGTGCAACTTGTTCTGCTCCTGCCCTTCTCTCATACTTTTATCTCTCATCTCCTCTCATAAAGTTGCCTCATCAGGGTTTGTCTTCTTGCCAACTGCATAGCAGCCCAACTAGTGCAGGTGACATGTAAAAAATACCCAGTATATGGTGTGAAAGTGTTGGCATTAGGAAGGGCATCCAGTTGTGGAAACCATGCCAAAGCAGACACTGGAGCATGATGTAGTCCTTAGGACCATCAGATCCTGTCAAACTGTCTAACTCACACTGGCATAGAACATGGACATTAAATGATAAGGATGATGATGGCAGTGGTAGTGGTGGTGGCTATGGTGATGGTACTGACAATAATGATGATGTGGTAGTCTAGCAGAATTGGAGATGGTCAGCTCCATTCTAAAGGAATATGAGTCAGTAGAAGGGACCAAAATCAACACCAAGTTGTTGGGCTTGCGATTGAGCACCTGGAGAGGTAGGTCGATGTCATCAGATGGCATTATCAGATGCTGGACTGATGGATCAGTTAAACTGTGGGATCTGGTTTGGTTTCTGACCTCAAGGTGGATAAAAGCTTGGACGAGGTGACTAACACTGTTGCCAGTCTTACCCAGAAATGGACAAAGGAAGCTGTCCTTGAAAATTCTTTGGTTGAGTTCTCATTGACTTTTCCAAGTGAAACTTGAGGGTGAAGAGGAAGGTTCTGTCCGAGTGAATTCATTGAAAGGTGGGTGAAAGTTGCAAAAATAGTAAGAGTGGATGGTACCACTCTAAGTGTAGACCTGTGTGAGAGAGAGAGAATTGGAGAGGTCACTTACCTTTGGTGTTCAGGGAGAGCTTGGGCAATGGGGTTTCTCAATTATCCCTTGATAATATGATTCTTTTACGACAATATCTGGTCTGTTGGCCTGTAGAGCACAAACTGTTTGGATGTCGTTGTTGTTATCATCATCACCACAGCCATTATGATTATTACTATTAAAGCAGCAAGCTGGCAGAATCATTAGCACACTGGACAAAATGCTCACTAACATTTTTCTCGCTTTATGTTTTTAGTTCAAATACTGTCAAGGTTGACTTTGCCTTTCACCCTTTCATGGTTGATAAAGTAAGTACCAGTTGAACACTGGGGATCGATGTAATTGACTTGATCCCTCCCTTAAAATCTCTGGTAAAAAGAATTATTATCATAAAATTATTAGTGGATCATACAAAATACTTTGTCATAATTTTTTTTACATTCTGAGTTCAAATCCTGTTGAAGTTGACTTTGTTTTCATCCTTCCAGGGCCAATAACATAAGTACTAATTGGACACTAGGATTGATGCAATCAACTGTCTCTAAAGTTTTGTAGCTGTGAGGCTATGATAGAAATCAGTATTTATTAGTGGGTACAACAAGTGGCACAAACTGTAGAATGCTATGTTAAATATCTTACAGAGCTTAATTATGTCCTTTTATGAACTGCAGTGGTTTAGCTTCATCTCTTAGGGTGAAGTTGATCACTACATTCCTCTCTTAAGGATAGTAATATATGTATTGGTGATATACTGGAGTCAATCTAATTGATTCTTTTGCAATGGCTCAGTGAAAGAAGGAAGAGCAACTCCTGTATTTTTTTTTGCAGGAACTGATGAGGAAAAGGAAGGGCTGCTTGTGGTAACATTTAATTGGATAAGAGATTAGGTCTATCACCCTAAATATTGACTGTGTATTGATCTTAGTTAAAAATCCTTATTAAAGGAAGGCAGTTGAGGAGGAAACTAGTTGTGCCCTTTGAAATTCTGAGTTCCAAACCCATTGGTTACTTTGAAGATAATAAAATAAATGAGTTAAAAAATGTGATGTTGACTTGAATATATTGTCTTTTACAAACTTGAGCTTTTATAAAAAAGACAGAAGCTATTTAAAAGCCTATATTTTTTTTGATGTGTGTAAATGTTTCTATATGTGCACTACTTATGTGTGCATATGAATGTGTGAGAAATTACCCAACTATATAAAATGTTTGATTTTGAGATGTTTATATTTTCTAATGGTTTGTTGGATTAGTGGAAAAAATAGATGATGGAAATGATAATGAGGATGGAGATGGTGATGATGATTAACATGATTATAATGCTTGGGATGGTGATATTGATGTTACCCTCTTTCTCTTTTAAGGGCCTCTTACTGTTTTTCATTAAAATATTTGAAGATATCAAGGAATATGGTCTGACCAAATTGCAAATGGAAGAAAGACATCCATTGTTAGATGCTGACACACAAATGAAAGGATTTTTTGGGAGTTACTCTATATGAAGTTGTATCTGATGCAAGGGAGATTTGAAAAAAAAAAAGATAAAGAAAAAAACATATTTAAATGGGGGACAAAAATCAAACAAACTAATGTAAAACTGCTTTCATACCAAGGATATTTCCATGTTACATTTTATATTAATCATATTCATATAATGCTATTAAATATTAAAACTTAACATTTTTTATATTAAAGGAAAATAAAATCAAATAAAATAATTCTTTTTTCTAATATATAAAATTTGTTTGGTTACTTTTTGTGGTGTGATGGAGGAAAAAGACAACAAAAAGCAAAAGGACAGAATGAAACGTTGGACCTTACCTTGTCGACCGCAGTGGAGTACACAATCACTCTTGATCAAAACACGTCTTTCTCTTAACCTGTCTGTTTTCTGACTGATGCACGTGCTGGCCTTCGACCGCATGTGTCCGACTTCTGGTCTGGCCCTTTCGGTCTGGCTTCACTTCTGTTTGCCTCACCTCTCTCCACCAACAACACACAGCTCATCACAGCCCATAACACCACACTTTTTTTTGTCAATATTTGAATGATAGAGAGAGAAAGATGGAAATGGAGAGAGATTGTGAATATTCTGTAATTTAAGTGTTGGTGTTTATTTTTGTAAGGTAGTGGCTGTGCAAACCTGGCCGTGTGGTTAAGAAGTTTGTTTCTCAATCATGTGGTTCCAGGTTCAGTTCTTTTGTGGGACAATTTAGGCAAGTATCTTCTACAATAACCCTGAGTTGATGAAAGCCTTGTGAATGGAATTAGCATTTGCAAACTGAAAGGAGCCTGTCACACACACACACATACACACACACACCTACATTATAGTAAACCTACATTATAGTAAACATTGAAAAGTGTGCGAGACATCACAGGTGAAAGATTACACTTCTTAGGCAAAAAAAATCTATAATGCAAAAGTGTTTGTGTTAAAAAATGCAACAAACTTGTTTGGTACTGAATGGATGGAGTTGTTTGATTTATGGGACCTCCCTATAAATCTGTTCTGTAATAACATAAATGATTGTTCCTCCAGTAAGAATAAGGTGTCAGATGAATTGAAGAAAAAATTTAAAAATGCTTTTCTGAAGTGTTGTCGGATAAATTAGGTTTGTGTTCTAAGACTGAGGCATATTTCCAAATTAAAGAAAACAGTACCAATGTTGAAACCAAAAAGAATGGAACGTTTTGCTGTGATAAAACACGTCAATGAAGAATTAGACAGATTAGAGAAAACTGGAGTCATCCAAAAAGTGGAATATGCAAAATGGGCAGCTCCAACAGCGTGTACTGTAAAAAAAGAATAAAATCTGGGTAAAAGCACTCTAAACCACATCCTCTTGTCTTTTTCCTAAACATAATATATCTGACATTATCCAATGTATTCTTCATTTTTCTTTTAAAGAGGACATAATTTCTTGGAAATTTGGTTAAAGACCTATAGACAAGTTAACCTAGTTTATAATTAACTTGAAAATGAGAGAGATCTATCACTTTTGTAAGCCTTCCCAAACAAATAAAATTGATTCAATTGATGCTTAGTTTCATCACAAAGTTGAGCATATCATACATTAAATCCATTCATAAATTAACACTAATAATATATCACATATACACCAATATTAAAAAACTCAACAACTGAATAATTCTATCAACTGTAGAATAAACTTCATATTTGCATACAAACAAAATAGCTTTAAATTTCATGACATTGCATTTTATATTGATCATTTAAATGTGCATCTGTAACATATTGTGCTTCTAAGAAACATAAAAACTAAATAAAAATACGTTAATTGGCAAATACAACTGTTTCCTATACAAGCAATCCACCCTCATTTTTAAATAAAACTAGAAAATTAATTACTGAAACCATATAAGAAACCAAAATACAATGTTGACCCCTGGCTTGTTGGAGCCTGTTGAATTATCCAACCCATGCGGACATGGAACACAGATATTAAATGATGATGATGATGACAATTATGAAATGAATTTTCAAAGATAGTGCAACTTAAGAACGAACATAAACTAATCCTTAATTGATGAAAGAAATCAAGAATGAACGATCTAAATTTGAAATTGGGTCATAAAGTCATAATCATTAACACAATATCAATTCAGATGGGTAAAGTAAAAACTACACATTCAGACTAAAACTACAGATAATAAATTATTAAATACAAAAAGTTAAATAATTTCCAATCCATTATACATGTGAATTTAATGTATGAATTTTGAATTAAGATTCAGAAAGTGGTAAATATTTTGATATTGGACTGGTATAATTTTCTGTGCCTAAGGAAGTCAGATATATTTTTTCTGAAAGCAGCCAATAAACATTTCTATTCATCAGATTAACACAAAGAATGTATTTACACTCTTATTAATGCCCATGGTGAGGCTTTCTAATATTCAAAATCATTTTGGTTCTTATGTGATGTGCATGAAATAGATATTGCTTATGTGTGAATGCTTGTATGTGTGTTTGTGTGTATATATGCATATATATATATATATATATATATATATGAGAAGAAAAAGGGATTAAAACATCGAGGACGCAGATATCAGTAAAGCACTCAGTGTTAAAAGAGTACAAAGTGATACAATTGTGGAAAATGCAATTTTGGATTGCCTTGGTAATGTATTAACATGTATTTTGGATATATTTATTTGACTGATATTTTCTGTATCTTTATATGTTGATACACCAGAATTGATTGTTGGCATCGTATGGTGGAGCCACAAATTAAAGATATAATTTTCTCCATTCATATTTTTGTTGTTTGTATGTATGTATGTATGTGTGTGTGTCCATGCCTGTGTGCATGTATCATTTTCATGTGTGTATATATCATCACCATCAACATTTAACGTCTGTTTTTCAGGCTGGCATGGGTTAGACTGCTTGACAGGAACTGACAAGGCTAGAGGTCATACCAGGCTCCATAGTCTGTTTTAGCTTGGTTTCTATGGTTGGATATCCTTCCTAATGCCAACCACTTTACAGATTGTACTGGGTGCTTTGTGTGTGATACCGTCACCCATGCTTTTTATGGAGCACCAACACCACTGCTATCTATGTGGCACTAGCACTCACACTAATGCTTTTATGCGGCACCTTGGTTTTAGAATCTCAACTCTATTTTGGTGGGTGGGTCTTCTAGAGTACAGCAATGTGCCACATATCTCAGTTCTCTGTCATCTTCTTCATAAGTTTCAGCATTTTTTTAGATTGGCCTTCAATACCTTGTATATATATATATATATTTTCTGGCATACTAACAATTCTGCCAATAACAATGATAATAATAACAACAATTTAGTAACAATATTAAAATGGAATTTGGCCTTGATAAAAGTTAAATATAGAGAGAAAGATGTTGTACATAATCATTATCACACTCGCATGCACAAAATATAAAAAGAGAAAATTGCTGGGTGTAGTGTATTTGAGCATGATGTCTTTACCTTGGAGAAAGATGACATTCCCCATTTGTGTATCATAGATCCATCTGCCCAACTTTAATGACTTGATAATTTGCAACTTACTTCTACAAACCAACCAGTCATTTGATTTTCTACAATCAGGTGAACACACAAGATTTCATACTCATGGGGAAATGGAAGAGGCTGATAGTTGTGAATGCTAAGTCTTTCTCTGGAGATGGCTTAGTAACTAGTGACTTCAGAGTAAGATCTGTGTCAACTCAGAGACACAAGTTGGAGAAGAAAGATATAAAAATCTGAAGAACTGTTGAATAGGCAAAAATTCAGAGAAACACAAGTTGGAACATTTCACAAAAAATGAGGATGAGATGGAGACTTATAACATAGAGGAAAACTGGAAGTTATTATACAACAGCATGTTGCAAGCCATAGACAAGACAAAATTCCACCCAGACAAAAGGTGACATGGAGGTGGAAGATTCTGGGTGTTACTGAAGTTGCATGGGGCACTACAGGCTTGGTCAGAGTATGATAGTTGCTGTTTCTCTCTGTATGTACACAAACATCTGTATATACATAGATCTTTAAGGAAAAGCTTCAAATCCCTTTTGTTATAAAGAGTTTTAAGTTAAAATAAACTGTAAGTTATCAAGTCTTATAGTAAATAATGTTGTTTAAATTCTGATGTGAGGTGGTCGATATTTTTAGTTGGTAGATTGTAAATCTATTTATAAGTGTGTTACTTTCTCATAGTTTTGTTATATACATAGACATCTCTAAAGTAAATAGACACCATCATGTTTGAAAGATTTATTTATTGAAACAAACTAATGTTATTTGATGCTTTTAAATACTTAATCTAGTATTTGGTAGACATGACTTGTGCAGTTTTTTTTTATTATTTAACCAGTTTGGGCATTGTACTTATGAGTAATATCAACACTGTCAAAATGTTATAACATGTGGTGTCTAATTACTTCTGAGATGTCTGTGCATATTTTTTTTGCCTGGACTGAGCAAGGGGATATAGTATTTATAGGAT
This sequence comes from Octopus bimaculoides, assembly GCF_001194135.2. Lineage (NCBI taxonomy): Eukaryota > Metazoa > Mollusca > Cephalopoda > Octopoda > Octopodidae > Octopus > Octopus bimaculoides. The sequence continues at coordinate 89,043,616 of NC_068990.1, read as the reverse complement.
GATGTTGTAGTTATGGCCATAGGTGTATTGTACTATTCATGTGTGTTGAAATAGGTATCACAGTGTATTTGCATGTTGAAGAATAACTGCACATTTTGTAGAAGAAATTGTGTGGATTGGTGATTATTGCCCCTTGCATGATCAGTTACCTCTGTATAGGTAATCTATTTTCGTGCACTTTTTTTACAGTTGATGATAATGCTTTGTAATGTATTTTATGCTCATTTATGAAGTAGAAACTGAAGGCCCAGAATGAAATGCCATCATCTATGGTAAATCTATTCATTGGTATATTACTGGTTCTTCTAATAATTATTTGCAGTTGATTAAACAAAATTAACTTGTTTTTACAATGAAAGTTGCCATCTTAAATAAATGACCAGCTGTGTCAGAATACATTTACATATATAATTATTTCATAGCTGTAATATATTTTTCAGTCCAGAGTGTCATTCATAAAAGTGGGGAGAAATTACAAACCATTTATTTTACACAAACAATAAACATAACATATTCTGTTTTAATCAGTCTACCACTTGCTTTCCACAATTTTCTGAATCAACATCTATTGCTAATACATAATACATTAACTATGCATAGCATTTTCAATGATTTACTTTGTGTCTTTCAGAAAGAAGAGATCAATAATTGTACAGTGTTATAATACCTAGAAAGAGAACATTTGTGACATACCAGTTTTTAATAAGTAAAAACCTAGAAGCAGAGAACAATTACTATCTCATTGATATCTTGAGATTTGTGAACTTGAAGAACATTGATTCCTGTTGCAAACTCCCCCACTGTATTTAAGAATATATCATTTACCACTGTTAAGGACATTTATGGAATCATAAGTCTGTCTGCTAGATCAGGGACAACTTGGAGCTAACGATAAAGATAGTAAGGTACTATCTGGATTATTCCTCTCCTGTCTAACTTGCAAGATTCAATCAGAAGTACACAGAAACCAATAAGCTAAATATAAGTTTAATTTGTAAGTACTAATTATACAACAATTATGCTATATTATTATCTTATGTTATATTGTTATAATTTTATGTAATTAAATTGCTCTGTTTTTACTATATGTTATGTTGTTATATTATTATGTGATTATTATGTCATTATGCTATATGTTAAATTATTACTATGATATGTTGTTATTTTACTGTCAATAAAAATAAAGCATTTGTAAAATGTAGAATTTTCATATCTGCTGTATCATATCAAATAATATGATACAGCAGATATGAAAATTCTACATTTTACAAATGTTTTATTTCTATTCACTCCTATATACTTATAAGTCTTCATGAGAATTTTTTCATTATGTTAAATATTTTCATATATGTGGAAACCGTGTTTTTAAGAATTGATTAGGCATCACCCAAACTCATTCCTTTTTTAAGACCATTCCAGAAACTATTGGATAAATCCCTTTGTTCTAAAAGTCTTGGAATTCTTTGTCTCTCATGTCTAACATACAGTACATTATTAGGGAGTTTTTCTAACAAATGTTCTAGCTAAAGATACGTTTTCATCTACTCCTAGACACCTGTAAAATTCCTCGTCAGATATAGGGGAAACAACCAAGTCATTGATGGAGATGTTGCTAATCCTTTTTACAGTTTGTCCCCCTTTCCACAACCATATAACAACATTTCTCCTGACCAAATTCTAACCCTACATCCTTTGAGAATGTTACAACTAGGTCAAGGCTCTTTTTCATCTCGTGCATATTCTTTGCATAAAGTATGCATGTAAGTCAGGTTATTTCAAGATTTCTTCTCAATAGAGTAAGAACTTGGGTACCTTTTGGTTATCTCACCAGCATTAAAAAAATGTCATTAAAAAAGTGGATTATATCCCCACTAAAAACTTAAGTTATCTCCCTTATATAAAAAAACCATCACTTTTTTTCAAGTGAGCTTATTATATATGTCTTATTAATTTTTCTTGAGATTAATCTACATTTAGGACATTTTAAGAACTAATATAAATACTATCTCCACAATATAAAACAACCATCGCAAGTTTTGAGATATGTTATAAAGTTAAATCTTAATAAATATTCTCTGTTCGAGAAGGCTTTTTCGAAAATAGTTCAGTCGGGAAGAGTCCATTTGTAAACATGACAAGTATCAAATTTTGTGAACGTGAGCTTGAAATGAAAGTCAATTACGTTGTTGACTGGAATAACTATTTGAGAGAAGTTTGCGCTGCATATATTTTGGCTAACCCAAGAGTGATAGGAGGACCCAACAAAAAATTGTGTCTGACGTCAACTACATTAACAATGGGTTTTTGGAGGTATTTATAATAAAAAAAAAATAATGAAATTATTGTATACAGTGCTCAGGTGCACTTCAACTTGTCAAAAGTGCGTATAAAGCATATGCAGTAATGTACAAATGTCTGGAAAGTGAACAGTGTATGAGTCAGATCCATGCTTGCATGTGTATGGAGGGGAGAAAATCAGGTGTAGTGTTGGCGAATCTCAGGAAGCATGGAAGTTTTGAAGGATGCAGTCCTCCGACAACTAACAACTGATGCTGGTAGTTTGTTCCATACTTCAGCAACTCTTAGCGGGAAAAAGTGTTTCTGAAAGTCATGGGAGCTGTGCTGTTTTCTGACTTTGTAAACATGCCCACAGGTGTTAGACAGGTGGTGTTTGAAAAGGTGCTCAGAGTTATAGTTAGTAAGATGGTTAATAATTTTATGGGTGTCTTCCAAGTCAGTTGCTAGACGTTGGAGTTTCAATGTATCCATGCTCAGAGAAGTAAAGCGTTCAGAATATGGCAAATGCCTGATGGAGGGTATTCTCTTGGTTGCACATCGCTGAACGGCTTCCAGACAATTAATATCCGGGGCAAGATAGGGGTTCCAGACCGGTGATGCAAATTCCAGGTGAGACCGCACCATAGCTATATAAAGCCTCAGATAGATAGCCGGAGAGCGGCTCACAAAGGACTTGGTAAGTGATGCCAAGATACCCTCAGCCTTCTTGGCAATTTTAGCAATGTGTTTTGTCCAACGCAAATCGCTGTCAACAACAACGCCAAGGTCACGTCCAAAGAAGACTTTTTGAGATTAGTGTTGTGGAGGAAGTAAGTAGACGCTAAGAGTGTTTCACGTTTATTGTCCCCGACAGGTCTGCGGCAAAACTTCTTTCAATAATAGAAGATAATATAAGACCGGGTACTACCATCATAAGTGACGATATTTCTCCTTTTGAGCTACTCAGGCAACAAACACTCCCTAAAAGATATCAGGAAGGAAATGCGTTAAAATAGATTTATTAGAGATAAAGTAATATTTATGCTGACGCAGGAAGATGGAGTCTTGTATATTAAAAAAATATTTAACTAAGGTCTTAACGTTTAGTGAGAAGGCGGGGGTGGTGTATACTATAGAATAGAGCGTCGACTACTTTTTTGATTGCTTAGAGGGAGTATAATCTATATTTTTAGAAATTAGAGGGGCATAATATGGCCTGTTATTGTTAGTTGTTCTAGCTTTTGACCTAGTGTTATATTTGTGCGTGTGGGGTCTAAGTTGTCTTAATCTGGGTTCTCCCGGGGTACTAGTATAGTCTGTGTGGTCTGTTGTGATTCTGATGGTTAGCATGTCGTTGTGATATAATTTGAGATATATGTAGCTTGAGTCTAGTATTAGAGATGTATTTTATTTGTTGGGAGAAGCCGCTGGCAGTAAGCGCTTGGTTGTAATATGGAACGTAGTTATTGAATATTTCCTGAGTGGATGAGGGGTCAGATATACGAATCGAGATACCCTTAACTATATTATCAAAGATGGATTTGTTGTGATTGGAATTAATGTTTAAGTACTTAAGGTGTTGGTTAGGTTCGCGATATGAGGAGTATTGGGAGGTTTCTAAGTTTAAAGTTACGTCTAAAAATATTTTTTTGTGAGAATTTTCAAAAGTAATAGATAGGTTGAGGTTAGAAAAAAAAATTGTATAGATCTTTCCTAACTCGTTCTAAAGTGGATTTATTAACGCCCTTGGTGACTAGCTAAGTGTCATCTCTGTAGAGGCCTCCCTTGATGTTAAGGAAATGTATTCGGAACTGGTAGAGTATGTATAGTCCAACGAGCTCGGTGACTTGGGCAGAGTCGGATGATCCCATAGTAATGTTAAATAATTTGTTATAGTTATTGTTATAGCGATCAACCCGGTACCAAAGTTTGTCCTCAAAAGAAACAAGGTTTTTACGGGCATTAAGAATTATGTTAATTTATAGTGGGGTTAGGTTAGTTAGATTCCTAGCTAGAAGGAGAGCTTGATTAAGAAGTTTGGGAGAAATAGAAGAATAGTAATTATTTATATCGAATTGTAGGAAAGAAGAGTTTTTGTTGTTTAAGAGATGGAACCATGTTATGACTTCACCTGTACAGGATCATAAGTTGAGGTACAATTTCTCCCTGACGATTGGTATTATTTTATATAGAATATTTTTGCGTATTCTTCCCAGGTCGGATTTGGTAAAGTATATGAGGCGTATAGATGGGCTTAGTTATGAAGTCTTTCTTATGATCCTTAAGGTTGAAATGTGGAGATGTAGAGGAGTAGGATTCTGTGCGATCGTCCACGTATAATTTGTTCATAAGCTTGCATTGGTTGGTGTCGATATTGTCAAGAGCAGATGTCGGTGCCAGCTTATAAGACTTGTATAGTTCCTACTTGATGATTTTGGTGTATTCCTCGATAGTAATAGGATACATAATTTCCATTTTATCTGAGAAGACGTGCAACAATTTAGGTGATGAAGTGATCCGTTTTATAGTTTGGGAAAGTTGTTTTTGGAAGGGAATTTATATTTAGAGAACTTCATATATATATATATATAAATATATAAAACAAATAATAAATGAATATATGCATATATACGTACAAATATGTGCATACCTACATCTACCTGTATATATAGGTGCATATATATATATATATATATATACACACACACACACATAGCATATTATATATATTGATTACCGTGCAAAGTGGCTGAGTATTCCACAGACAACTATTCTTTTTTCTATATGATGATTTGAAGGATATTTTATTTCAATGTGAGCGATCACATAGGATCTCTCTCGATTGTTGTTACTGTTCATGATTTTATTGTTGTTGATGAGAACTATGTACTGATTTATGTATGTCTTACAGTCTTTCAATATTTTTTTTATTTCTTTGGTACAGAGAGACAATGAAGGAAGCTGAGTAAGTGTGGGAGTGAGAGGAGGACATGTAAGGCTATAGTGGGAGAGGGGGAATTAAGAGAGGGTTAGTGAAAGAAGCAAACAGCGAAAGAACGGTACAGTAAGATAGTGAGAGAAAAGGACAGTGAGAGAAGGGAACAGTGTGAGTGTGGGAATAGTGAGAGAGAGAGGTAGTGAAAGGGGATGCAACAACAGAAAAGTTCAATGCCAGAGAGGGAAGGAGAGTGAGAAAGGGGAACAGTGAGAAAGGGGACAGTGCAATAGTGGGACTGTGAGTAGAGACAGTATGATTGAGGTACAGTGAAAGAAGGGGGCAGAGCAAGAGAAAAAGAAAGAACGAGGGAGACAGAGAGAGAGAGAGAGCGATAAAGAGAAAGAGTGAGAACGAGAGAGAGTGAGAACGAGAAAGAGAGAGAGAGAGAGAGAGAGAGAGAGAGAGAGAGAGAGAGAGAGAGAGAGAGAGAGAGAGAGAGACAGAAACAGAGAGTAAAATGTGTAGCAATATGGAGATCATGAGGAATCCGGAGGAGGTACCAGACAATAATGATTCAGCAACCAACGAAATATCTGACTCACCAAAGAAAATTGCTTCTCGACAAAAATTGCTTATAACGGCACTGTTGCTATCTCGTTTGATATCTGCTTCGGTGTTCCCTCTACTAGAAGTTAACTATCCAGTTGAGGTAGGTAACCTTATTAAAATATCTTCATTCTCTCACTGTATATTCATTCTCTAAATAATTGCTCCTAAATGTGTTTTCTCTCTTAATAGTAGTGACTATGAAGACGATGTCAGAAATTATAGTGTACAGGACAATCAGTCAAGAATGTGTCGTCGATATTCTGGACAACCTGCCCCAAATGCATATATTTATATGGTCTGGTGTTCTATTACTAATAGTAACCACAAGTGCCTGAAGTCATACTCTATGAGGGTGGGCTAAAAAAGTTCATTGGCTAACTATGAAGGCGTGATGCTTGAGTTGTGAAATCTTGCATGCATTGATTTCAATTCTTAATAACTGCTTTATTTTTTCCCGGATAAACTGACACCCCACAGCTCAAGACATTTGACTGCTTCAAAAGTAACTAGTTGCAACTTCTCTTGAAAATGGACACAATTTGGCATTGTGGTGTTATCAAGTACCTGCAGGAAAAGGATTTTGTCCCTAACAGCATTCATGCTGACATAGTTGCTACATTAGGGGATGATGCTCCCCTAATGTAGCAACCAGTGCAAAAGGGAGCAGCTGAATTTAAGAGGAGAAGGGACATTCTTGAAGATGAACCAAGGTCTGGACGTCTAGCAACTGCCTCCACTGAGGAAAACATTGATCGTGTTCCCCACACGGTGATGGATGACAGGTAATTAACTATGAATCAAATAATCAATGCTATTAACATATGCTGTGAGAGAATTGAGAATATTCTACAAAACTTGGTATGACTTGGTTGGACGAAGTGTCTTCTGACACATGATCAAAAGTACACCAGGCTGATCACGTCACGGGAAAATCTGACATTGTTTGAGGCAGATCCAGCTGGTTTTCTTAAACGTTTCCTAACCCAGTATGAGTGTTGGCTTCATTACTTTGAGCCAGAGACAGAGAGATAATCTGTGCAGTGAAAACATCCCTCCTCACCTGTTCCTAAAATGGCCAAGGTTGTTTCATCTGCAGGGAAGATGATGGCATCAGATTTTGAGGATGCAAAAGGCATTGTGTTTATTGACTGTCTTCTAAAGGGCCACACCATCAAAGAAAAGTACTATGCCAACTTGCTGAAGCAGTTACGAAAAGCTATCAAGACCTAATAGCCAGAAAAACTGAAGAAAGAGGTCTTGCTTCCCCATGTCAATGCTCCAGCACACAAGTACGTGGTTTCAATGGGTGCTGTACGTGACTGTGGCTTTGACCTGGTTGATCGGCTTTCTTATTCTTATGATTTGGCCCCATCTGACTTATCATCTGTTCCCCAATATGAAAAAAAAAAAGCACTTGGTTGGAAACCAATATTGCAGTAATGATGACGACGTCATGTCTGCTGCTGCCAACTTTTTTGACTAACAGATGAAAGGTTCTTCAATGGCATCCAAGCACTGTAACACTGATGGAAGAAACCTCATTTGGTCACATTCCATGCGAGTATCTTGGTCAGCCTATGAACTTTTCAGCCGACCCTCGTATTATCTTGAGAAAAAAAGATGTAAGGATATATTGGATATCCTTATATCTTTTATTCAGACAGAAAAAAAAAAACATTTCTGAATAAAAGCTGTGATGGCTACAGTTAGAACAGTTTTGATCTACTGCGTCAAAGAATTAACCGGGGTTAAACAACAGCAAAAATAATTACAACATCAAGAAAGGATGTTTTGGATAATGTAGTTCTTGACTCACTGTCTGGAAAAAAAAGGTGTGTTGGTAATGGTTGAAAGACTTTCGGTCATTGCTCTATCGAATCTGAGCTGAACTGGGATTAAATAACTGAAATAGCCAGTGAAGAAGAGAGCTATTCACGTTCCATCACCGGCACTGAGTTGTTGCTGCCGTAGTCAAGCTCCAAGTCAATCCTGATTCAGCAGACCTATGGTGAAATGTATTTCAGTCGCAATAATCTATGATCACATGACCCTCTACAAATGACTCCAAATTTCTCTGAAACCTCATCGATCGCTGTACTCCCCCGCCTAGCGGAAGCTCCACCGATTCAGTCCGCTTGTTGGCGAGCTGCATGTCGGCCGACAATTCCAGTGCGAGTGTGAATGTTTGTGCTATACGTTTCTCGCCAGCTACCGGGCATTCGGCGTTGTGATTGTGGCCATCTTCGCGGTCGCCTTCGCGGTCGCCTTCGCGGTCGCCTTCGCGGTCGCCTTCGCGGTCGCCTTCGCGGTCGCCTTCGCGGTCGCCTTCGCGGTCGCCTTCGCGGTCGCCTTCGCGGTCGCCTTCGCGGCCGTCTTCTCGGCCGTATTCGTGGCCATGCTCATGGCCGTGATCGTGCTCCTGGTGGTGCCCAAGCTTCGTTCTCAGCTCGCATTCATGTTCGTAGTTGAGGTCGTACCCGCTGAACGGCCAAACCGTTGTCAGCTGCAAAGGAACAACTACACTCATGTTGATCGTTGCACTTTGAAGTCTTCTCTGACAACTATCGAGGAGAGAGCGTACAACAGTTGGCTGAATCGATCACCGTATTCCGTTGCCGAGCCGAAGCTTCACCGATTGCGTCCGACTTTAAAAGGGCGCAGGCACATTAGAGATTGTTGTTCTGAATGTAGCTCCCTCACTGGTTCGATCAACACTGTTGTGTTCTTTGGTCAATATATTTTATTCTCACCAAATATCATATCAGACAATAGTTTTCAACGTACATTCACAGAAGCAGTTGGTCACAGTGTTGTGAAATCACTTAACACTGATAAAAATCTATTTTCACCATAGATCGCGGATTTATTAAGTCTAATATTTGCAACCGATACTTACGAACCAACCGGATACTTGTGAAACTATTCAAACACAATGAGACTTTGTAGATTGATGATTGTGATCTTGAAGAGAGGTTAGGAGTGTTTATTTTTCAGGAAGCTGAGAATAGTTATCAAGAATGGAAGCAACTTCATGCTATTTAGAATCAGTAGCAGCACCACAAGTGTTGACAAATGTTTTTTTTCCCACAGCTTATAGCAATGTGTTCAACTCTTGTTTTGGAGGAATTAATGCGAAAATGAAAGGTATAAAAAGAGAAAACAAAATTAAATTTTGGGTGCTACTTTGGTATGCGATCTACGTAACCAACGTGATCTACAAGAGTCAAATTCTACTTTAGTATGCGATTTACATGTTTCATCTGTTTATTATGGCTTAAATTAAACATTCTTACATTTTTATACATGTATTAAAAAAACTAAAATGAAGCAGATTTGAAACAAGTTTACTAATTTTATGGGAGAATCGAGCGAACATCAGCTAGAAAAGTTAAAAGCAGAACAAATATAAAATAGAGTGATATTTATGTCCTTCTCTTGGACATTAACGATGTTGGAGAAGTAAAGTAAAATAGACGCAACTAGGAATTGAACCTAAATCTCAGGAGCGCGCTGACAGGAACCGAAAACATTTCATACAGTGGTGATGACCATATTTAAAAAAAACGAAATATTGATTTCAAACGAAACACAAACTATAGTGATTAAACTTGAAGGGAAACTTATTTGGTTGGGCCCTGTTGACTTCAGTATATAACTATTACATCTATTGTATAGAAACCCTGGATGGGTGAAAAGTTGTGCCAATTACAAGTGAGCTTTGAACACAGAACCTAAATAGACATAACTAAATATTGAGTGCTATTTCTGACAACTCCACCGTTCAAGGCACTGCAACTAAGACCTAGAATGATCTTTTGATTTCGGATTTGTAGCTTTCCACCTGTGATTAATGACGAAAATATTAATTTTTGATTTGAGAGAATGATCGTCAATTTACTATAAAATATTAGATTATGTAACTCCTAAGCCTTTCTCAATAGCATTTGTTGGGATAAGCGAAATACATCAACTAAGAGTGCAAACCGTGTCACGAACTCGGTTTACCTTCGCTTAATCTCTTGCTCAGTTGCAGTTGTTATTGGGATTAAGAAAAGAGTGGTGTATGTTAAAAAGGCAGACAGATTGGCTGTCTTTAGTAGAGGAATTTGTCTTTCATTCTATGGATATGAATAAAATCAGTTCTAGTCAAGCACTAGGGTCTCAGTTAAACGACTGTATTCTTCCTACAAAATACGTCGACTTGTCCCTACAATAATGCACCTTTACACTTCTATGACTGATCAGATTTAATGAACGAAATGGATATTTTTTTTCCTGCAGGCTAAACGTCATGGAATGAACAATACTTTAATCAGCTTGCTGTTTGGTGTTTATCCACTCATGAATGTATTGGGTCCACAAATGGTCAAAAAAATGGTAAGCCAACTCAATTTTCCTATATATATATATATATATATATATATATATATATATATATATATATATCGTTAGCTACCAACTTGCGGTTCCTAAAATGCCAACAGAAATTTCCTAAAATGCAAACATAGCCCGAAAATCTCCGTTCTGGAGTTAAGTATAGTGCCTGGTTCTCTTTATCGAATTTTAGGATTCTCGTGCGTTCAGCTATGCATAGCTTGCAGCGTTTCGTCCCGTTCATGTAGGGGCCACCAACCCTTTCTTTTGACGCAGCACCAGTGAAGTGAAGGCATGGTTTAACGTCAACAAGGGTAGAGGCAGGACAAGTTTCACCCAATTTGATATAGTCGACTTTTACGCGTCTATATCAAAAGGGCTACTGACCAAAGCGCTTTCTTTCGCTAGGGTCTTCACTAGCTTTAGCGATAGAAATGTAGAAATTATTATCCTTGTCAGGAAGACAGTACTATTTAACAAAAGTTCGGCATGGGTCAAGCAATCCGACCCCACACGCTCCTTTGACGTAGCGATGGGAGCCTACGACATGTGCGACCTCATAAGGCTGTACATCCTGGATACCCTTAGGAAAAGATCCCCTATGTCTTCTTTGACCTATACAGAGATGACGCCCTGGTCATCTCTAAGGGAGCAAGCAGCCACACACTAAATAGACTTAGGAAGGAATTAATCAGCACGCTTGCCGCTATGGGGTTGAAGATCACCTTAGAAACCAACCTCACCACTGCGTACTTCTTAGACGTCACGCTGGACTTGGGCTCCGGTACTCACAGGCCTTACCACAAACCGAACGAGAGGCAAACATACACCAACACAGCATCCTGTCGCCCACCCATCGTGTTCAGGAACCTGGTAAAGGGTATTAGCAAAAGGATTTCAAACCTTTCCTCTAACCAAGAAGCCTTCGACGCGGCGGCCCCATACTATAATGAGGCGCTACCTACCAGAAGACTTAGGGATCGCATCTCCTATATAACTTAGATGTCTTAGATATACTTCGACCAAATATTGGCCCAAGCCATATCTAACTTTAGTAGTACCACCTGTTAGGATTTGTTAAGTCATTTTAAAATCAAGTTAAGAGTTGCTGTTGACTGACATGTATTCGAGCGTAGGCAGATTATCTGTTATCCCTTGAAGAAATTTGTCCAAGTTTCATTTGAAAGTGATGGGATCTTTTTCTAAAATATGCTGACAAATCAGCAGGACTCATTCGCAATTGAAACTAAGTCTTGTCTGTTTATTTCTTACAGCTCTATCATTTTGAATTAAGACATATCTTATATGTTGCAACAGCATTTTCTGCCATGAACACAGTTTTTTTGGGGTAAGTGAGATTTGTTCAGAATTGTTTCATATTGTCGTATTGTTTGTTATTTTTGCGAAGTAAAAATCTTCTCTAAACGCAGTAAAGCCTACAACATATTCAGAACACTATTTCAGAAAATTATCACTGTTCTCTTTGAGCATATAAAAGACAAATTTAGGCGGGGGGAAATGGGTAAGACAAGACAAAGTAATATGTCCTTCCAGTTCTCCAGAGTTAAGTTTAAAAAAAAAGTCACACGCGTATACAGCCATTCTTAGACATCAGATGTGCAACAAAATTTAAAATATCTTGGTCAAATGAAAGAGGATTGTGGAAAAATAGCATACGATATGAAATTAATGATACCTAACTAAATCTAAAATCTCAACGTAAAATATTTTTTATAGCTTCTTCACCATAGCTTGTTCGCCAAAAAATTATCCAGATATTTTGTTAAATATCAAATTTGAGGAAAATTTCTTTATATACATTTATACTTACACAAACACACATACACTCACAGATACATACATACATACATACATACATACATACATACATACATACATACATACATACGTACATACATACATACATACATACATACATACACGCATGCATGCATACATACATACATACATTTTCAGGAGTGTTCTGGTCTTTCCATTTTCTCTGTTGTTCCAAAAGCAGCTACAATTTTCTCGGAAATTGTAAGTGCTTTGGGACTGGCAATAAATTGTTTTTTAATTGAATTATTTAGTAAAGTTTTTTTAATTGAATTATTTGGTATCTCTAAAGTGGAAAAAATCTATGGGTATTTATCATAAAAGAGAATCCATTACATTTTTTTAGAAGTCAAGATACTTTTGTATAATGAGTGTGCCTCATCATGCCTGATTGCTGGAAGGTGGTGGGGGAGGCTTCCCGTATTGAGTGTTACATACCTTTCCTAGCAGGGGTCCCTAATACCTAAGATGCCCGAGCAATTGCCCCCTCCACACCCCTATAAATCCGGCCCTAGGGAGCCACTGGGTAAACTAAAAAACAGAAAGAACTTAAATTCGAAATATAATTTTTCTTTTCCTCATGACTAAAATATAATTATATTTATTTTTATTACTATTTCATTTGCTTTTATTGTTTTCTTACTGACAAAATATATACTCGAGTTTCCTGTTTTCGACTGTTCTCACTATGAAAATTGCACTGTTGTTAGAAACCATTATTAATATTTGTATATATCTCTCTCATCAGATTGCTTAAATACATCCCTAACCAGGGTTCTTATAATATGGTGTTCATCATACTAAGTTTCATTGTGAGAGCTTTAGAATCTTTGGGTTGTGCTACAACCAATACCGCAGTTATGATATTTTTTGCCACTGAATTCCCAGATGATATTAGTTGTTTATTTGTGAGTATAACTAAACGCATACTTCTTTATCTTCGTCTCATTCCAGCTTCTCTCTCTCTCTTTCTCTCTTTCTCTCACTGAAATAATGAGATGGTGAAGATAGAAAGAGTGATGATAATGACGATGGTATGATAGCAGTTGTATTAATGGTAGTGACGGTGATGAAGTGATGGTTATAGTAGCGATGGAGATGATGGTGATGATAGTGTTGGTGGTGATGATAGTGTTGGTGGTGATGATAGTGTTGGTGGTGATGACTGTGAATTTGAAGGTGGTGCTAGTTAAATATATACTTGCAGTAGCAACTCCATGGTAAATATGAGATTCTTTTGATGATTATAAGTTTATATAGAGTCACAGAATTTAGTATTCCTTTATAAATTGTATATTCTGCATCATCTTTATTTAAAAGCACCTTTCAGTTTTTTGACGTTCTCTCTCATTTTTATTTCATATTCTATCTTGAACTCGTTCCCTTATTTCTTGTAAATACTCACTCTATACTCTTTGATTCATATTTTCCCTTCAACACAATGATGATCCCGTGCTTGTTTTAGTGATTCGACCCTCTGTTTCTCTTTATATCATTGCTTATTCCGTTTTAATCTTTCTGTTGTTAACTTATATCATATGTCATCCATATTTTATAAACAAATACCTATTTTCAAGCGAGCAGACAGTAAATAACCGCACTTGTGCATATGCAGAAGCGATATAAAAAAATTAGTTCAGTTAAAATAAAAAAATACTACACTTTTCGTTACCTACTCACCACCACCATCATCACAATGACCATCACCATCACCTCCACCATCATCATTACAGCTTTCAATAACAAAGCTCAATCTAAGTTGTTTGCCAACCACGATTGTTTCATTTTATTTCAGTTCTTTGTTTATATCTACTTCTCTTGCTGTCAGTACAAAGTTAGAATAACAAATAAAATTAAAAAAAAACAAAATGCAAAAACAAACAAAAAATAACATCTACGCGTATTTTGCTAAGTCACTTTCATTGAAAAATCTATCTTTCTGTGATAAGGTTATTATTATTATTCCTTCTCCCATCCACCCAGCAATGTATTATTTGTCAATAATGTAAGTCACAACAATATATGATTTACATTATTTACATTTGACGGATATTTGTCCTCATCTTGTTTGTTGTCAACACAACGTTTCGGCTGATATACCCTCCAGCCTTCTTTAGGTGTCTTGGGGAAATTTCGAACCTGGGTTCTCATTCCTAACGATGTTATTATTATTATATTATTATTACTATTATTAATCAGGTCGCTGCCGTGAATCGAACTCGGAACCTTGGGGTTAGTAGCCCGCGCTCTTAACCACTACGCCATATGCCCGTGGGCAATTATGGGGTGAATTTTAAGGCTTATAAATCTATTATTTTTCTATCCTTCCTCAATACTGGTTCCCATATGCTATTC
>NC_068990.1:89019795-89027373 GCF_001194135.2 Octopus bimaculoides | reverse complement strand
GGTTTTACCCGAAGGAGATATTTGCGAAGTGTTGTATTGCTCTTGAATACTGCCCTGATGTCATATGGGCCGCATATCTTTTGTATCTTTTCGGAGAGGCCTTTCACATAGGGTAACCCCAAGGTTCCGAGTTCGATTCACGGCAGCGACCTGATTAATAATAGTAATAATAATAATAATAATAATATAATAATAGTAACATCGTTAGGAATGAGAACCCAGGTTCGAAATTTCCCCAAGACACCTGACGAAGGCTGGAGGGTATATCAGCCGAAACGTTGTGTTGACAACAAACAAGATGAGGACAAATATCCGTCAAATGTAAATAATGTAAATAATGTAAATAATTCCTCATCTCTTAAATATAGAACTGAACAATATATGATGTTTAAAATTTCCCTCTGCTAAACATTTTATTTCTCTCTCTCTCTCTCTCTCTCTCGCCTTCCCTCGCTCTCTCCCGCTCTCTCTTTTTCTCTCTCTCTACCTCACATTTTTCACCTCTCACTTGCACTGACCACATGAGAGCTTAATGCATCGGCTGGCAATAACACCACTACTTTCTCTCTCTCTCTCTCTCTCTCTCTCTCTCTCTCTCTCTCTCTCTCTCTCTCTCTCTCTCTCTCTCTCTCTCTCTCTCTCTCTCTCTCTCTCTCTCTCTCTCTCTCTCTCTCTTTCTCTCTCTCTCTTTCTCTCTCTCTCTCTCTCTCCACTTTCTCTCTCCATTCTCTCTTTCACTTTCTCTCTCTATCTCTCCCTCTTTGTCTTTCTTTAACTGCACTACTAGAACCTTATTCCTCTGCTAAACTTTGTGTTTCTAACTCTCTTTCTCTATATCACTGCCTTCAAAAAGCATTTTAACTTCGTAATAAATATTACGTTCTTCCTACTTTTCACATCATAGACACTTCTCTCTCCCTCTTTTTCTCTCTCCCTCTTTTTCTCTCTCCCTCTTTTTCTCTCCCCCTCTTTTTCTTTCTCATTCTTCGCCTTTTCCTTCAACTAAACACGTGACAGCATATCGCATTTCGTCATTAGCGTATTAATATATAGATATTTCAAATTATTTCGTAACCACTCAAACACCATCGGATATATACGAGCACAGACACACACTCAAGTATAAAGTTTGAGTTATGATGTAGTATGTGTTTCATATTCCAGAAATTATGTGTAGATATAGGTTTGTGTATAAATAAACGACGATAATAGTGACTGGAACGTTACAGTGAGTTAGGAAACATACAGAAATATTTTATTGGTAATGGAAGCTCTAAGCAAATGGGGTCCAGTACAGAATAGAAGTTAGGGAATACTAGTTTGAAAATTTTCAAGCCAATGATACGTTACCTAAGTGGATCAATGCTTAATAGAATAAAAGATGCTAGTCTGAATCACAATGGAAGGCCAGCCATGGATTTGGTCCAATGATCCTTGTGTAGGTTGTCAAATATATATTATTGTAAAACTAAATATCTTTCCCATATATAAAATTTATTCATTGTTTTGTCAATTTATCGCCATTTTAGAAAAATGAAATTTTAAGGAATATCGCATTTTTAGTACGGATACATTTTAGGGAATGATGCATTTGAGATTATATCATTCTTTACGGGATGAGACAATTAAGAGATTGTGTAAATTTTGAGAATGTTACATCTAAGTAAAGATATTCACTTTTAAGAAAATATTTCAAAACATAATTTTCTTACAAAACCAGATTAGTATCTTCTGAATTTCCACAGTTACTGTGTTTAAATGTATTTCAGGGTTTGCATTTGACTGCAACTGGGCTTGGTTTCTCAACTGCCCCCCTATTTGGAGGAATGCTTTATGATGTAAGTATGATTACATAATTATCTTCATTGAATTTTTGCTGCGAGAGAATGAAACCATGAGAGACGTGTCGGGTAACTAGCTGACGTTTAGCTGTAGTTAAACAAATATGTGGTCAACGATGTTAGAACCGTTTTCAGACTTAGCGTACCCAGGACGTATTTTTTGTTTTTATGAAAGCAGGGTGAAATTTGAGGGAGTAGGCAGCTATTTCTAGCATGCCGATAGACCACGTAGAAGTCGCCTCACTTATGTTCTGTCACAAGCATTGCACTGAGTTTGTGATCAAGTTACTTAAATTTCAACATCTGAGTCATCTGAATTCATTTAAGAGGCCCTTCAAGAAACATAGTTCACAGCTGTAAGCACCATCATTACTTTTATGAGGCTTGCAGTTGAGGTTAATTCTTCACGTGAGAATAGCTACCTGAAATAATCTAGTCGTATCCAGCAAGATTTTTTAATTTTTATTTCTTATCACTAAAGTAAAGTGGAATTAAAGACCGTAATTATTGACTTAGTGTGTTTGATGCAGTTCATGTGAAAATTGAATTTTGTATAAAATAGTTTGTTGTCTCATAGATTAGACTGTTGCAGCAACAATAGAAGAAACAAAGGGATGACACACAAACTAACTTATAGTCTAACTTATCTGAATATTTGTAATAGAATATTTTCCTTTAGATATGTTAGCTTTTCTCAAAGATTGTTCGCTCAACAATTGTACATTACGTTATAACTGTTCGGGTGTGAAGTAGTGTCTAGTTCTCAAGATGATATGTATCTGTTATAGATTTGTAGAGTTTGTATGTCGTCTATTTCTAGGTGGCACATAAACTCTATAATTTGAACTCATGATCCATGAGAAGATAACCCAATGCTTATACCTTCGACCATCTCGTCTGTACCGTGAAAAACTAATTTTGGTCTCTCCTTTAGACACAAGACAATTTTTTAAGGATTAAACTGACCTTAGTAAATCAAAGAATCTTTATTGAAGAGTTGTAATAAGATCAGATAATGCAAGATAGATAAGATAGGATAGAATAGGATAGGATATGAGATGGTCTGATAAAATACTATATGTAAGATGTACATTATAAATAAGATAAGAGATAGGCTATGAAAGGACAAAATTGAAGAAAATAACATAAAGTCGAATGTGAAGGTTACTTAAGACTGGCTGTACTATGGGATGCCTAGTTACTGCTAAATCAAATCTAGGTGTGAGTTTATGGATGTTATTAAAGGATGTAGAGTGGCAGAAATGACAGAGCACCGAAATTGATCTTACGGCTTTTAAATTCATCCATTTATGTTTATATTACTGGAATGAATCGACATTCATTTCTCATCTTTCCAGAGCAGACAAAATATATTACAAAAATCCAGCATTTACTTAGGCTACTTCAAAAGTCTACTTTGTTCCGTTCCTACGAATTTATGTTTCGCAACATATGTAAAACAAAATCAGATATTTTCGCATATAGCATATTAAAGGTGAGTCCAAAGACCAAGTTTTTGGTAACGATACATAGCTAAAAGCAATAAACAACATTAAATCGTCACAACAGAGTAAACAATAATTGTATTAAATCTTTTTCAGCTTGGCGGATTTGATTTACCTTATCTGATATATGGTACACTGCTTGCCATTTGTTTACCATGCGATATATACCTTCTAAGAAAGAGCTCGAGTAAGTGTTTTATAATGTAATATAATTTAACAAGATACATTATAATTTGATATAATGTAATGTGGTCATTCGAAAAATAAAACGTAAACTTTTTGGAAAATAAATTTATTTTACTTGCAATTCAATGAAACTTGTCTCCTACAAAATATTTCCATATACTGTGGATACAAGGACCCCAGCATTTTTCCAGTTTTGCAAGGCACTTTTAGAGGTGGTGAAAACTTCTTGCAGTGAATATTTTTCGGGAAAGGGTTAGTCGATCAAATACACTCCAGTACTTGATTGATATTGCATTGTATCAAACTACTGAAGTGATGAAAAATATTTCGTCCGATAGTAAAAGTTTTGCAAATCCACTTCCTTGAACAAGTTATTAGTAATGCATTTTTCTTCCTGTTTAGATAAGAAAGCAGAAATGTCTTCAGTATCAAGATTCACTTATTCTTGGGAGATCTCCAGCAACGTTCTTCTTCTTGTAGTTATTACAATACCATTCTCATTTCAAGAAGCCTTCCTTTGGTTTCATCTTAAAGATGTAAGTATTTTTTACAATAATATAAGGCGGCGAGCCGGTAGAATCGCTAGTACGCCGGGCGAATTGCTTAGGAGTATTTCGCCTGCCACTACGTTCAAATTCCGCCAAGGTTGACTTTGCCTTTCATCCTTTCGGGGTTGATAAATTAAGTACCAGTGAAATTTCAGGCCTTGTGCCTTTAGTAGAAAGGAATATTTACAGTATTATAAGGCGGTGAGCTGGCTCAATCGTTAGCGCACGAGACAAAATGCTTAGCGGTATTTCGCCCGTCGTTACGTTCTGAGTACAAATTTCCTTGAGGTTGACTTTGCCTTTCATCCTTTCGAGGTCGATAAAATAAGTACCAGTTGAACACTTTGTGGCAAAACTCGAAACATTTATTTATAGTAATAATAATTGTTTTAAATTTTAGCACACAGTAAAAATTTTAGTGTGTGTGGGGAGGGTGGAGTTAGTCGATAACATCGATCCAGTACTTGACTGGTATTATAATTTATCGACTCCAAAAGGAAGAAAGTCAAAGTTGACCTCGGCGTTATTTAAACTGAAAACATAAATGGCCGGAAGAAATGTCGCTAAGCATTTAGTCCGACGCACTAATGATTCAGCCTGCACACCACCTTAGTAATGATTTCTGATATAGGCATAAAACCAACAACTATTGACGTAGTACTTGACCTACTTTTATTTATCTCGTAAGAATGAAAGGTAAAGTTGACTTCAGTGGGATATGAGCTCATAACGTAAAGAGTCGAAACAAATGTTGCAAAGCATTTTTTCCGGTGATTAACGATTCTGCCGGCTCGCCGCCATTTTAATGTTTTCTAATTTTGATATAAGGTTAGCAATTTTGAGAGAAGGATTAAGTCGATATCATTGACTCCAATTCTTGACTAGTACTTTATTTCATCGACCCCAGGATTTGAACTCAGAACAGTATCAGAACAAATAACATAGAATATCTTATCCTACACTGAAAAGATCTGTCAATGCACTGCCTATAATAATTTTAAACGTAAGAGCAAGGCCAGAATTTCAGTGGGAGGCTGATAGTTTATTATATCAACCCTGCAAAAATTATTAGGCTAAGGTGACCTCCGCTTTTCATCCTGTCGGGTTTGATAAAGTAAAGTACCCCTCAATGAAGTACCCCTCAATAAAGGTAACAAACGTTTTTCCCTTTGAAAATATTAAACGTCAGACTAACGAAGAGAATTCTTTTTGTTTTTTTAAGTTTTCTTTTTCTCAGACGGAGATAGGAGTGATGTACTGTCTGCTCAGTATCAATTATAGCCTCGCATCCTTATTGAATGTTCGGATAGCGTATAAAGTAGTGAGTATTCCTTTGTTCCATTGATGTTTCAAGATTTACTTCTGGATATATTTAAAACTTAGATATACTTAAATCTTGAAAATACTTTTGAAAGTTGTTCAGTAGGTCGGTTGGGGCTACAATAAGTCACAGTTTCATATTCTTTCAGTGGCATGCTGTGATTGTGTCTCGAGACATGACATTCAGCATACCTTAGTGTAATTCATATAGCTATAAATAGGGTCTATAGAAAGGCTTGTAGCGCGGATATATGCTGCCCTGGCCCTAATGTATCAGCACTGGGCAGTGTTACGTGCTGTCCATAACAAAGCACTGCTAATGCAGTCTGCCTTGTTGTGCATAGTTACGATAGGAAGATTATGTTTCGCCTTGAGCCCTCTTGATGGAGTTGTAGGGGCGTCGTTGTGGCATACCGGATATCTTGAGCATTTTTGGTCTTGGCGAAGTCAATCTTCTCCGTGTCTGATCACATGATTTTTTCCAGAAGAGAGAATGACAGACAGAAAGAGCGGGGGTAAAAATCGATATCACTAATAGAATGATATTTTATTTATCGATTCTGAAAGAATTAAAGTCAAAGTGGGCCTTGATGAGATTTATTGTTGCTGCTTAACCCCGTATCAGTCTTTACCGAACTGGTCTATGAGGAAAAGTGCTTCAATCATGACCGTCCAGTCTTTATTTTTTAAAATAGAGTGTGATTTGAGGGAAATATAAGTAGGATTTTCAGCTTGAAAAAGTTCCTTAGTGGACACTAAGACCATCTAACATACATTCACATCACTTTACATCTGGAGGAAATGTTATTAGGCAGGGATACAGAAGGCAAACCAAACTGCAACCTCTCTCTCTTGCACTTTCTATTTCAATCCTACAGAGAGGTGGTTAACTTAGGAGATGGTGTAAGGTATGAACTACTTCCATTTCGTTATTTCAGAGAAGAGATTGATGTAAGAGAAGGTGTAAGGTTTGAGTTACTCAAGAAAGGTGTGATATGTAGTGAAAGGAATGGTTGGTAATGTTTCGACTACATATGCAGTTATTTAATATAAGTTCCAAGGATTGTTATTAGCTAGGTAACCTTGGAGGATCGGCGAACTTTATGCCAAAATAGATGGTTGTTAACGATCCAAAAGTCAGTTGCTTGAATACCTATACTAAGAATTGTACCACAGCTAGACCATGTATAATCTTGATATATTAATATATTTCAGAATCTTGAATAGTTAATTAATGTGTTTATTTTTCTTTCAGTCAAATTTGAAAAATCTGCTCACTGTGTCAAATATTTTAATTGCCAGTGCATCATTGCTCTGCGGTCCATCGCCTTTCTTAGGAATAGAACATAAGTAAGTTGTCGATACGATTTTTATAAAATTCTGATAATAAAAACATTAATGACTGGCAGAGGTACTGCTTCAAACCGAAGCCAAGAAGCCGAACGGACATAAAACCGAACAGACATAAAACCGAACGGACACAATACCGAACGGACATAAAGCCGAACGAACACAAAAAAAAAAAAAACATTCCTGAAATATTTACCGAAAGAATAAAATCTTGTACTGATTATACCTATATTTAATTAAGTTAAATTAATGTACCTCATCGTGAAAAGTGGCAAAATTCTTGTCGGTTGCCATCTCGGATAATTTTAGTAACAAATCAAACAAGTAAGATGCATTAGGAATTTCAATGTTATTGCTTTTACACCTGTTAATTAAAATTACCTGCGCATGAGAGTCAAATTTACTCAGCAATATCAGCTAGAATTTCATAAATGTAAACCAGTGGTATATAAAGCACCCACTGAAAAAATTCAAATCTGTATGTAAAAAATTTACAAAGTTACAAGCAAATATTGTGGACACCCCTCTTGAACCTGAATAATTCAAAATAACGTGAACAAATAAGCATTACATTTGACAGATTTATATGAACGCTAAAGATGCTTTTTTTTCCCCTGACACACACATAAAATGGCCTCGCTTGGTTGGGACTACACGTGTGTTACTTTGACATCATTCCATAAAATTTGTTTATGGGGAGAAAAAAATATTGAAAAATATCAATTGGTGTATGAGTGAGAAAGAAACGAGGAGGGACGTTGTTCAGGAAGATATTGATCTTTTCCAGAGTATTTAGAGATTCTATCCAGATTAAAAGCAGTCGTCAAG